>NW_006921685.1:6356675-6367387 GCF_000298275.1 Orycteropus afer afer | reverse complement strand
CAATCATGGGAGAAGGAAGGGCTGCTTATGCACAGGGAGACAGCTCAGGGCACAGAAGAGTATGGAGGGATGGACACTGGGAAGAGGTAACTATGGGGAGGAAGTGGGAGGGGACCTGTTGCACTGTAAATTTTGGTGAATGACATGAGACAAAGTATATGTGAACTGGTGTATGAAAAGTGAATTTACTCTGTAAATCTTCACCCAAATCAAAATAAAATTTAAAAAAAAAATTATTATACGATAGATCCAAGTATAGATTCACAAAACTACCTAAATGAATGAGGAAGACTCTCAAACCTGTACTTCTTGACCTTGATGACCTTAGTAAATGGATCACAGATAAACAAGAATGTTTAGTCCCATTCTCCCATTGCCTGAATCTCCCATCGAATGCAGATTTACTCTTGCACAGAGGGAATGCTTCAGGATCTCCCAACCTAAGGCCAAAAAAACTAAATCATGAAACTCCCAACTCCCCCCTCTAATTCTACGTGAAGAGAATGCTTTAGCAGTTCCTATCACTCTAAATTAACCAGTTGGCACTCTGACTTATGTAACAGCCTCTGGGTACTTGGTTAAGAATCTGACCCCAAGAGATACTCTATGCAGTGACCAAATCCAATTTCTGGGCCTGAAAAGCTGAGGACCAGGCTGTGAACTTAGTGAATTAATCATAACAAATGCTAACTATGAGACCTACTGGCATCCAGCCATTCTATCTTTCCCAAGGGCATATCTAAAGCATCACTAAGAGGTTAAGAGCTGACAAAACCTCATACAAACTTCTACTGGGGGTGAAAAAAAAAAAGGCTAAATATGAAATTATGTGTTTATAATTACTGCTTTGGGTCTATGGGCTTTTAAGTAAACTACCATTTGTTTAGGTAGCAGTTAGAAAAGCAAAAACCACTCATATTCCCCTGGCTCAAACACAAAAAGGGAATTGTTTTCATTTTTGCTTGTTTTTCATTTACAAAAGCAAACCCACAGAGAGCACTTTAAGTAAAATTTTAGTGTCAAGTCAGTCCTGTGCATTGCTATGTATCCAAGTTAACATTTTAAATATAATTCTTTTCTCCTTACCTTTTCCATCTATATAAAAACATGAAAAAATAAAGCTGGGGCAGGAGTGCATGGAGGGATGGACACTGGGAAGAGGTAACTACAGGGAGGAAGTAGGAGAGGAGTTGTTGCATTGTGGTAAACTGTGGTCAATGACATGAGACAAAGTGTATGTGAACTGCTATATGGAAAATGAATTTGCTCTGTAAATCTTCACCCAAATCACAATTTAAAAAGAAAAAGAAAAAAAAAAAATAAGTAAAAGAAAAAATAAAGCTGAATGAAAACAGAAGATTTTCAAGCTGTAAAATACACTATCCATGCCTTCCTAAGTGCTACTGTTAGATGCAATCAAGTTGATTGCCACTCATGGTGACTCCTTGTGGGTAAAGCAGAACTACTGGTTAGGCTTTTCAAAGTTATGACCTTTCAGAAAGGGATCATTAGGCCTACCTTCTGAGGTACCTCTGGGTGGGTTTCAACCTTCAACCTTTCAGCTAATAGTCAAGCACTTAACCAGTTTGCACCACCTAGGGACTCCTCTTCAAAGCAGTATTGATGCTCTAATACTCACAGAAAGAGCTCTGGTAGTGTGGTGCCTAACGCATCTGACTGCTAACCAGAAAGCTGGTGGTTCAAACCTTCCTCAGAAGGAAGACTGGGCAATCTACTTCCATAGAGATACTGCCTCACAAACCCAAGGAAGGGTCGCTACAAGTCAGGACCGATTCGACGGCAGTGAGTTTGGTTTGTTTTCCGGAATAACTCACAGAAGCAAAAATAAACCAGAATTAGTCTGATTCTAAACCAATATAAATAACCTCCTACACCCACCCCGTGTCACTTCTGTTAAATCCTAGGGAGTAAGACAAATCAAAGTTTCTAAGGGGAACAACTGGAATATTAACAAGATATATTCATATCTGCACACTGACTTTCATTCAAGAAATGTTTTGCAAGGCATTACTAATCATCTTAGCAAGCTTCTATAAAAACATTATCTCAGATGCCATCATCTCTAACTCATCTTTTATATAATCTCAAAATAAACACTTCTTCACGTTACTGACATAAACTATTACAAACAGTGTCTTTTAATCTAAGAGTATGAAGTGATATTTCAACCTTTCAGTAGCATTAGACCATAAACTGGTGTTTTTAACTGTTTATATCAGATCTGGGTTTTCTGCCTGTCCAATAATCACCACTCCCTTCTCCTTCTTTTGGCAATAGAATCCTTTTCCACTGAGGAACTCCCTCTTTCCTACCTAGTGAAGGAATTAAGTACTTAGCCTCCCCTTCCCTAGTGTGGAATGGGCATGTGACCCAGACTGGCCAGACCTATCCATCCCTGTGTCCAGGAGTGGCCACAACCCAAGTAGGGTCAGTCAAACTCCTTAAACTAGGGCAGTTCCAAATACTAAGATCTCAAACTCTTAGGCCCTTAACAGAGCTGCCTGCTGCAGGGGAAAATCCTCACCACATCAAGGTGATGGAGAAAGAGAGAAGGACATGATGACATCAATAGAATCCTGGATTCATCCATGCTAGTTGTCAGTCCTTCAATAAGACTTCCTACATAAATTTGCCATTAAATATGCTTTTGCCTAAAGCTAATTTGAGTAGGGTTACTATTACTTGCAACTGAAAAGAATCTTAGTAAAGAGATAAATTATCAATGCCTAGCAGGGTATAGAAGAGAGGGAGCCCAAAAGAGATCCGCTGAATTAGTAAGTCCAGGTGAGAGGTAATGGGCTATGAGCTAGAGTGATGGCAGTAGGAGGCTGTGAAAAGCTGCCCTAACAACACATAAAGGGTTTACCTCTGACTAGATGTAGAAACATACATGAGAAAAAAGATATAAATCAAAGACGATAGTTATTAGTAATATATGTAGTCACAAAACAGACATACAGATAGAATCAGCACACAAACACAACCCACTGTTATATCAACTAAACGTCCATTATTTGGAAAATAATTTAATAGATGCTGTGGGAAACACACAAAATTAAATAAAACAGCCCCTATATCTAAGGAATTAATAATCTAGTGAGTTAAGACAAGCATGAATGTGGACATACAAAATAATGGTTAGTCATATTGGCTGTGAAGTAAGACAGAACTCAACAAGCACTGGCTACACCACTTACTACTCATGCGATGCTAAGCCTCAGTTTCTTCATCTGTAATGGGAATACAAACAACCTCTCCTAACATGTCATCAAGAGGGACCAGTCCCTGGAGAAGGGCATGAAGCTTGGTAAAGTACAGGGTCAGCAAAAAAAAAAAGAGGGAGACCTTCAACAAGATGGACTGACACAGTAGCTACAACTATGGGTTTAAGCACAGCAACAATTGTGAAGATGGTGCCTGACTGGGCACTGTTTCATTCTATAGTACATAGGGTCACTATGAGTTGGAACTGACTCAACAGCACCTAACTACAATACCTACAATATCAACAAAATCAATCCCCTCCAATATCAACAAAATCTCTTCTTCTCCCTCTCCGCCTCCCTCCTCTTCCCCTCCCTCCTCTCCCCCTCTCCCTTTCATTGAGTTAAACTGAGAAGGGAGAAAATTTTTCATTTAAAGTACTTAACAATATCTGGCAGACACTTAGAAAATTTTCAATAAATGTATGGCATTATTATAATTTCATTTGGTTGAGGAAGTAGAGAATGAATGTCATGAGAAGTTCTATGGAGAAAATAAAGAACAAATGTCCTGGGAAGCTTCACGGAGGTTAGGGTATTTGCTGTAGGTCTTCAAAGATAGGTAAAATGTTAAAAAGCAGATTCCTCGATGCCAGGTTAACAAGCTTAAAATTCATTTAATAGGAAAATAATCACTGCATGTTTCTGACTAAGGGAAACCAAAACGATCTGTGAAAAGGCTATAACATCTTATGGAATTACTGTTGATTTTCTCAGGGTTAAAAATGGTATTGGGATTACAAAGAATTCCTGTATTCTTAGAAAATTCATATTTAAGTATTTGGAGGTGGAATGTCCAACTGTCTACAATTTACTTTAAAATAGTTCTGAGGAAAAGCTCATGTGTGTGTAGGTGTTTGTGTATGCATGCATGCACATGTTTATGTGTAAATGTGCAAGAAGAAGAAAAAGCAAAATTCAAGTAAATTTCAAATAAAAAGTTTTAACAAAAGCCAGCTATTATAATCCTCCAGGCAAGAGAGCTATTGTTTAGATTTTGTATTTTTAAAAAGGTAACCACAGATTTCTTTAGATGTTAAAAAATATTAATATAAAAATTTAAAACAACAATGAGGGCAGAGCCAGGGTGAATATGAAAGACATTATTGTTGTTAAGTGCTGTCGAGTCGTTTCCGACTCATAGCGACCCCATGCACCGCAGAACGAAACACTGCCCGATCCCGCGCCAGCCCCACAATCCCTGCTATACTTGAGCCCATCATCGCAGCCACCGTATCAATCCATCTCCTTGAAGGCCTCCCCCTCTTTCGTCGACCCTCCACCCTACCAAGCATGACATCCTTCTCCAGGGAATGGTCCCTTCTTACAACATGACCAAAATAGGTGAGACGAAGTCTGGCCATTCTTGCTTCCAAGGAGCATTCTGGCTGCACTTCCTCCAGGACAGATCTGTTAGTTCTTTTAGCAGTCCATGGTACTTTCAGCATTCTCCGCCAGCACCACAACTCAAAAGCATCAACTCTTCTTCGATCTTCCTTATTCATTGTCCAGCTCTCACATGCATACCAGGTGTGATAGTTGAAGATCTGTCAACTTGGCTGGACTTCACTTGTGAGTGGTGTTTCCCATGATGGATCACATGACTACGTCCTAAGCGGCCGGTCAGTCTAGGGGGAGTTTCCCCAGGGGTGTGGCCTACCTGTAATACTATCCCAGGAACAAACTGGAAAAAACAGCATTCCAGATACATGCTTCCTGGAGCGAGCAGCTCGCTGCGCGCCCCGGAGGAGCCTTTTGGATTTTTTTCCTTTGTTGGGAATGACGGCTCTGCGTGTCGGTTCTGATTCTCCTGGCTCTGCTGCGCTTGCGGGAACCAGACGACTCCGGGCCCCATCTCTCGGCGGCCCTGCGTGTCAGTTGATTCTCCCAGCTCTGCTACGCTTGCGAGAACCAGACGACTCCGGGCCCCATCTCTCGGCGGCCCTGCGTGTCAGTTGATTCTCCCAGCTCTGCTACGCTTGCGAGAACCAGACGACTCCGGGCCCCATCTCTCTCCAGAGACAAACTTTGTGACTTGAACTCCTCTGCCGTGCGTGTGAAAGCCAGACGGCCCTGGGCCCCATCCCCCTCCAGAGACGAACTTTTCAGATTGAATTTGCCGGCTTCTACACGTTTGTGAGCCATTTATCTAAGATAAATCTCTCTCTCTCTCTCTCTTTCTCTCTCTATAAATATATATATATATATATATACTTTGCTGGTTTTTGTGTTTCTCTAGAGAACCCAATCCAACACACCAGGCGACTGGAAATATCATGGCTTGTGTCAGGCGCACCTTAGTCCTCAATGAGATATCCTTGCTCCTCAGCACTTGAAACAGTTACTTCGCAGTTGACTTTCCCAATGCTACACATCGTCTAATGTCCTGACTGCTGCTTCCGTTGGCATCAATTGTAGAACCAAGCAACGTGAATTCCTTGACAACCTCAATCTTCTCTCCATTGATTGTGATGCTGCTCACTGGTCCAGTTGTGAGGATTTTTGTTTTCTTTATGTTGAGATGTAATCCATACTGCAGACTGTATTCTTCAACCTTCATCAGTAGGTGCCTTAAGTCATCCTCACTTTCAGCAAGCAAAGTTGTATCATCTGCATATCTCAGGTTGTTAATGATTCTTCCTCCAATCCTGATACCACGTTTTTCTTCATATAGTCCAGCTTCTCGGATTATTTGCTCAGCATATAGATTGAATAAGTGTGGAGACAGAATGCAACCCTGATGCACACCCTTCTTGATTTTAAACCATGTAGTGTCCCCTTGTTCTGTTCGAACGACAGCCTCCTGGTCAAGGTACAGATTCCTCATGAGTACAATCAAGTGCTCAGGGATTCCCATTCTTCTCAATGTTGTCCATAATTTGTCATGATCCACACAATCAAATGCCTTTGCATAGTCAATAAAACACAAGTAAACATCTTTCTGGTATTCCCTGCCTTGAGCCAAGATCCATCTGACAACAGCTATGATATCCCTTGTTCCACGTCCTCTTCTGAATCCGGCTTGAACCTCTGGAAGTTCTCTGTCAATATACTGCTGCAAACGTTCCTGAATTATCTTCAGTAAGATCTTACTTGCATGTGATATTAATGAATGAAAGACATTAGAGAAACAAATTCTAAAAGATTTAGCTACTAACTGAATGCAAATACAAACAAAAAATTCTGTCAATGGCCTGACCAATATTGGTCGGGCCATTCACAGAATTAGTCAGAACTAGGACCAGGGGGAATGGTGGGAAAGGAGTTCCAACTGGTCTTTTCTCAGACTCTTCACTTCCTAGAGATTACTACCAGAAGCAAACTATACTATACAAACATGCTTGCTAACAATAATCAGAGGGAAAAAATCATAATTAATTACTATTTTTTCCCTATTTATTTATTTCCTGATCGATACACTCTACTTAACATGTCAACGAAAATGAACTTGTATTTGTTTATCATACCAAGACATGCTTCAATCTTGTTAGTATTTAACCATATACATTTAGACATCTTACTATCTATGGACATATCCAGGGGATGGCATCTAACAACAACAAAGCTGATTAGAAAAAATGAAGTGAGGAAGAAAAACAATAAAGCTAAGAGGGAGGTAAGGGGGAGAAGAATGAAATCCAAGAACATCATGTACATTATTTTCTAAATAATTAAAGAATGACTTGGGATGCTGGAGATAATAGGCTACTCCAGTTACTGTGATAAAAAGGAAGACTAGAGAGTTAGCCAGCATTCACAGACTCCGAGGCAAGCATGGCACCACATAAATACAGCCACAAATGAGACAGGAAGAACAGTAAAGAGAAGAAGACATCTCTGCTATGTTTTATTTTAATATTCCACAGGACGAGCTAGCAGGCATTCCCAGCCAGAGAATCTTACCAGAAAGAATGGCAGTTTCTACCATCAACACTCCACCTTTAATATTATTATATTTTTCTCTGTTGCTGCTTTTGGTCTTGCAGATATAGAATTAATTAAAAAAAAAAATCTGACACAACCTATCAACTATCAGTGCTAAGAACAACTTTGGTGCACTGTGCTGATAAACAGAGTGATCACACAATGAAAATAAAATGGGACCAACCAAAACCCAACTCACTGCAACCGAAGTCAGACCTGACTCATAGCGACCCCTCCTTGGGTTTCCGAGGTGGTATCACTACGTAAGAAGACTGCCCAATCTTCCATCTAAGGAGTGGCTGATGGGTTTGAACCACCAGCTTTTGGTTAAGCTGGGAGAACAAATAACAAAAACTACCCCAAAAGCTACCCAAGTTATTATTTTCTAAGTTGGACTGGGGAATCTTAACAACGCTGAAGAAATGAGGGTAGGGGAAGATTTACAAAGAATTAAAAAAGGGGCATGAGCAAGGAGTTCTGGTGTTGTAATGATTAAATCACTCCACCGCTGACCAAAAGGTTGACAGCTCCAATCGACTAGTCGCTCCATGGGAGAAAAGACCTGGTGACCTGCTCCCTAAAGATTTACAGCCTAGAAAATCCTATGCAACTAGTTCTACCCTGTCTTGTAGGGTCACTATGTGTTGGCATCACTCAACAACACAAAACAGTAAGGGTTAGAAAGATAGCTGTATATTTTGACATTGGAAAACATGTCAAGTATATTAAAAATTGGAAAAAAAAAAAAAAGGGTTAACTGTGGCTAGAGCATCATGAATGATGGGAACAGTAATATGAGAAGAAATTAGAAAAGCTAGTAGAATCATATTACCTCATATTTTAGAGGCTAAATTAAGAGGTTCAGATTATCATTTTAAGTGTAAATGAGAAGGAAGGGGAGATTTTTTACGGAAAAATAGAAGTAATGACATGATTTGATTTGAAGTTTAGAAAAAAAAAGATTATGTGCTCACTTGGGCAGCACATACACTAAAATTGGAACATTACAGAGATTAGCATGGCCCCTGAGCAAGGATGACATGCAAATTCGTTAAGTGTTCCAAATTTTTATAGCTTGGATGGACCCGGAAGGCATAACGCTAAGTGAAATAAGTCAAGCATATACGGACAAATATTGTAAGATCTCTCTTTTATAAGTAGATAATGAGAGATATACATAGAGAGAGACCAATGATCACTGGTAGTTACCAGGGAGGGAAGGGAGGGTAAAGTATGTTTTAGATCATAGAAGCTTGTTATTTTTGGTAATGGGAAAAGTGGTACCAAATGTGGCTGTAGTGTAGCACAACCAAAGTAAAAACATGGTTTGAGCACATATGGATGGTATAGACATATTGGTACACAGGTAGAGATACAAGTGTGTACAAAGGTAAACACAGACAGCACGATCTATAAATTGCCACTGCCAACAAGTAAATTCTGACTCATAGTGACACTACAGCACAGAGTAGAACTACGCCAAGACAGGAAATCAGACTGTCTCATCTTTCTCCCATAGAGCAGCTGGCACCACTGCACCAAAAGAGCTCCTTATATGTGTAAATAAAATATATGGATATAGGCACATATATTCATATACATAAATACAGATACTTCTCAGACATAACCAAACACTTTCCAAGACTGGTTTTCTAGCTTTAAAACCTTAGGACCACAGTTTCATAGGACAACTGAGTCAACTGACAGAACAGAGTTAACAAAAATCATGATCTGCAATTAGGAAGTAAGTAGCATCTGGGATATTAAAAGCTTGCAAGCAGCCATCTGAAACACAAACTATGGGGCTCTATTCATCAGGAACAAAACAGTAAAAAGGTAACTAAAACCTAGAGAAGAAACAAGTCTACACAAGCCACAACCTCATCTACCCTGAGAGACCAGAAGAACTACATGTTGCTACCACTACTGATCATTCTGACTGGTGTCAAAATAGATGGTGCATCATGCACGGCTCTGAAGCCCCCCAAAATTGCTCACAGGCTCCATCTTGTTTAATCGAGAAAGAAATTTGCTAACTTATCCCCCCACCCACCCAAGGCCATTAGGGCCCTTCTTTAGAATAGTTCCCATTCATTAAGTTGTTCACAGAAGCATCTTATCAGAGTATAGCACAGATGACAGTCACAAGACACTGCCCAGGGCCCCTATCAGCCAGAGCCTGGCATCATTCTGTCTGGTAACAGATGTACAGCCCTCATCCTCAGCTCCTTGAACCTAGGCATAAATATCCCTGGAAATCAGGAGGGTGTCAGAGGTTATCTGGACTTGGACAAGCCTGGACAACCATGATGCTGCTGGGCCACTTACCATCAGTAGATGTTTGTAAGCTCCTTTCCTTATCTTGTATTATAAACTCTTTGTTTTTACTTTACTCTTACTTTCCTTATTATTAGTTTCTTATGTATCTGATCACACCTCCAGGTAAGATTTTCAGTCTTCTCATACCCACTCAAGAAGAGGTCTTAGCCTCCCTTAGTAATTTCCCTGAACAGATGGTACCACAGAGAATGAGAAAAAAATGTGGAACAAACTTCTGGTAAGATGGTAGAAGAGGCAGGCAAGCGACACAGACCCACTTTAACAAAGAAAAGAGAAACCAATTGACAGAGATACAGAAGATAATCCTGGAGCTCTGAGCTTTGACAGGAAGTATCCATAAGTGGATTAGGCACCAACTAGTGGAAGAATCTGAATGAAAACAATGAGTACAGAGATGGATGGAGCTGGAGACTGTCAGCTACTCTGACAGCACCAACAGCCTAAATATTTCCAAGTGGTGTTGGGACCTGAGATTTGACCTAAAGATCAACCCTAATCACTAAGGGCTGCAGGCACAACTGCACTGGTGGCCTATGATTAGGAAGGGAAACAGGAAGGAGGGAGACGACCTGAGCTGTGGACTTTCGCCTGTCCAGAGGGCACAGCCCTTTCGATTGTTTACAAGTGGCAGCCATGTTGGATATTTAAAGTGACCAAGGGCAGAACCATTTCGAATGTTTACAAGCAGTGGCCATTTTGGATATTTAAAGTGACCGAGGGCACAGCCATTTTGACTCTTTATAAGCAGTGGCCATTTTGGCTATTTAAAGTGACAGCATTCTCATTTGGATTCAAGAGACCTAAGAATAGGTTCCCAGGTTACGGCAAGATGGCAGACTAGGCAGAAGGACTGCACAGACCCTCTTCAACAAAGAAAAGGGAAACCAACTGACATAGACACAGAAGATAATCTCGGACCTCTGAGCCTTGAAAGGAAGGATACAGAAGTAGCCTAAACCACAACTAGCAGAAGAATTTGCATGAAAATACCAAAATAGGAGACATACAGAGCTGTGGTCTGGCAGGGACCTGAACGCCCCTGACAGCACAAACGGGTTGGACATTCCCGAGTGGTGGTAGGACCTAAAAATTAACCTAAAAATCACCCTGCTAGCCAGGGACTGCATGGACTGTGCACAGTGGCTGGGGAACAAACAGAGAAGG
>NW_006921685.1:6354911-6356575 GCF_000298275.1 Orycteropus afer afer | reverse complement strand
TAAGAATTAACCTAAAAATCACCCTGCTACCCAGGGACTGCACTGAGGACTGTGCACGGTAGCTAGGGAACAAACGGAGAAAGTGAAGAGAAAGGTGGGCTGAGTTGTGGACTTTTACGGATCCGGAGGGCGCCACCATTTTGTAGGTTTAAAAAGCCGCTTGACTATTTTGGATATTTAAAGAGACAGCGCTCTTGCAGATTCCTGTGGTGGAAGAACTTAAGAATTAACCTAAAAATCACCCTGCTACCCAGGGACTGCACAGAGGACTGAGCACAGTGGCTAGGGAACAAATGGAGAAGGTGAAAAGAAAGGTGGGTTGAGCTGGGACTTTTGCCGGTCTGGAGGACGCCGCCATTTTGAAGGTTTAAAAAGCAGCTTGACTATTTAGGATATTTAAAGAAATAGCGCTCTTGCAGATTTCTGGGGCTTAAGAACACATTCTGCTTTCCAGCAACCCCAAGGACACTCTGGGCCTGCAAGACTGAAAAGGTTTGACATTTTTCTTGTTACTACACCCTATACCTGCTAGGTGAATGGAGGTGTGGCCAGCCCCACTCCCACCTACCTTCTGGGCCCACAGGAACTCCATCACAGTCTGTGTGCTCAGACAGAGACTGGGTGCCCTACTCAGTCATCCACCGATTTTTTCTTTTCTTATTTTTTGTTTTCTTCTTTTTTGCTTTCTTTCTCCCGGTGATTAGTTTGCTCGTGTTTGTCCGTTCAAAACAAATAATATTATTAATACGTTTTGTCATTTTTATTATTATTCTTAATTTTCCCCTACCAGGTCCTAGTTTTCAGCATCTTTTCTTTTCCCTGTGCCTGGTTGAAATTCTGCCCACCCCCTCCCCAATTTAAGGTTTTTTTTTTGTTTCTTCTTCTTTTCTTTCCCCCCCTTTTTTTTTCTCATGACTAACCCCATTCGCTGTTTTTCTTTTTGCATTCTTCCTGTATTTTCTTTATTTATTATTCTCCTTCCCTACTTTTTTTTTGTTTTCTTTTTAGTGCCCTATCCCCAGATATTGCAGGTTTCCTTGTTTTTTTCTTCTTTTTTTCCCTCTTCTCTTTTTTTGGTTACTTGTTCCTGTGTGATTGATTACATGGGGTGTTTTTTGTCCATGGGCTTTTAGTTTTTGATGGTTATTCAATTGTAATTTGTATCTAACTGAGTGGGAGAAAACAACAGTCCTCATAAGACACAACTATACCCACACCTCCTGCGACTTCACTTACTGAGTGAGAGCCACTTCCTTCTTCTCCACCAACAGGCCAATGATAAAAAACCACCAAGAGCCTGAACCCCCCTTGCCTGCTCTTCACAAACAGTTAACAGAGATCTAAATACAATGACATCACGATGCCTCGGAAACAACAGAAGATCACAGACCACACAAAGAAGCAGGATAAAGTGGAAGAAACAAGGAAGCAGGACACAGACCCAGAACACATCCCTGAGGAAGAAGCTACATTGAAACTCTCTGATAAGGAATTCAAAAGAATTATCTTTAGGTATCTTCAAAGGATTGAGAGACAGATCAAAGAAAACACAGAAAAAAACCTTACAAGAATTTTGCAAGAAAATACAAGAACAAAATGACAAATTAAATGAAAAATTAGAAATGATTCTAAATGTACAGATAGAAATCCAAAAGATTAATACT
>NW_006921685.1:6349704-6352961 GCF_000298275.1 Orycteropus afer afer | reverse complement strand
GTCTGGAATTGAACCCACACCTGTGGTTTCCAGCCAAACAATGTACAGGCATGTGAGTTAAACATTTACCTCAAGTAGACACACACCCTGGGGAGAACAATCATGGGAGAAGGAAGGGCTGCTTATGCACAGGGAGACAGCTCAGGTCGCAGGAGAGTATGGAGGGATGGACACTGGGAAGAGGTAACTATGGGGAGGAAGTGGGAGGGGACCTGTTGCATTGTAAACTGTGGTCAAAGACAGGAGACAAAGTACATGTGAACTGCTGTATGGAAAGTGAATTCGCTCTGTAAATCTTCACCCAAATCACATTAAAAAAAAAAGAAAAGAAAAGAATAGGTTCCATTTGCCAAGGACAGCTGGGACATACAGGAGGCTGACAATAGGAAAGGTGACAGGTGGTAATTGTATAAGTGCTGCCAACTAGCGAATAAAGGAGCACAGTACTCTGCTTACGTGGATAACATCCAACAAAGAAAACAAAAATTATGGGCAAGTCACTCCAATATACAATCACTAATTAAATATAAACACAAAAATGTCACAACGTCTCAGAGAGCATCACAGTCCACACAAAAAAAGCAAGAGAAACAAGGGACCAGGATCCAGACCCAGCACACATCCCTGAGGAAGCAGCAGCATTGGGACTCCCTGATAAGGAATTCCAACGAAATATATTTAGGTGTCTTCAACAGATTGAGAGTTAGATCAAGTAAAACACTGACAAAATTGAGGAAAAAAACAGAGAAAACCCTAGAATAATTTTGAAAGACAATACAAGAACAAAACAACAAAATAAATGAAAAATTAGAAACTATACAAAATCTACAGATAGAAATCTAGAAGATTAATACTAAGTTTTCAGAAATAGATAACACACTGAAAGGGCAAAGGAGTAAAATTGAATCAATGGAAGACAGAATTAGTGAGACTGAAGAAAAATACCTGAATACTTATTTGTACTACTTCTTTGGAAAAGGATCAATCAGAAAAAAGATCAAAACAAAATGAGGAAAGCCTAAGGATCATGTGGGATACCATCAAAAGGAATAACCTACGTGTAATCGGAATTCCAGAACAGGAAGAGACAAATAAAACCACAGAGAAAACTGTCAAAATATGTTGGAAGAGAATTTTGCTACTATGATGAAAGATGAGAATATATCCATTCAAGAAGTCCAACAAACCCCAAAGGAGACAGACCCTAAAAGAAAATCACCAAGACATACCATCATCAAATTCACTAAAACCAAAAACAAAGAAAGAATCCTGAAAGCAGCCCAGGAAAAACAAAACTTTATCTACAAGAGGCAACCAATAAGAATAACCTCAGATTTCTTGGCAGAAACCATGCAGGCAAGAAGACAATGGGATGGTACATATAAAACACTGAAAGAGAAAAATTTCCAACCAAGAATTATATACCCAGCAAAACTGTCCCTCAAATATGGTGGTGAAAGTAGGACATTTCCAGATAAGCAGAAATTAAGGGAATTGGTAAAAACCAGACAACCTTACAAGAGATGCTAAAGGGAGTCCTTTGGACAGAGAACCAACAACAGCAAACAACAACTGACCATTAATACATATGATGACATAACCTAGAAACCAACCCAGCTATTTGTTGCTGTTGTTGTCATGTGCCGTCAAGTCGGACCCGACTCATAGCGACCCCTTCTTGGGTTTCTGAGGCAGTATCACTACGGAAGTAGACTGCCCAACTTTCCTATGGAAGTATCCAAAGTAAATAAGCCTACAAGATTGTAAACAGAGAACCAGAGACAGTGACTGACAAATGAGGACAACTACAAACCAAAAAGGAAAAACACTGTGTAGTTATAGAACTTCTGAATGGTAGGGAATTCAAGACAACTGCAAGATAGAATGGACTGTTCTAAACTTGGAAAGAAAATTATAAATCACAGGGTAACCTCAAAAGAAAAAGTAATAAACCGTCACATCAAAATAAAAAGAGGACAAATATTTAGCAAATACTAAAAAAATAGCAATGAAAGAAGTGACAATACGATTCATAAAACAAGCTCAGCACAGAAAATTATATGGAATGAAGAAATCAGCAACGCCACAAAAAAACATGTAACAAAATGACAGGAATAAATTCATACTTGTTGATAATTACACTGCCAAAAGGGTAAAAAAGAACATACAGATTGGGAAAAAACATTGGGCAACAACATTATCTGACAAGAGACTTATCTCTAAACTTTACAGAAAACTCCAGCACCTCAACAACAAAGATTAACAATCCAATTAAAAAATAGGCAGAAGACATAAACAGACATTACACTAAAGAGTATATTCAGGCGACCAGCAAATACATGAACAAATGCTCACGATCATCAGCAGCAGGTCATCAGAGAGATGCCAATCAAAACAGCAATGAGATACCATTTCACCCCAGCACTAATGGCAAAGTTCAACAAGACAGAAAATAACAAATGCTCACAAGGATGTGGACAGACTGGGACTCTCATCCACCACTGGTGGGACTATAAAATGATACAACCACTTTGGAAAGCAGTATGACGATTCCTTAAAAAGCTAGAATTAGAAATACCGTTTGATCTAGCAATCCCATTACTAGGTATATATATTCTAAAGAATTGAGAGCCAGGACAAGAACACACCCATGTTCATGGCAGCACTATTTACAATAGCAAAAAGACGGAAACAACATACATGTCCATCAACAGAAGAATGGATAACCAAACTATGGTGCATACACACTATGGAATACTATGCAACCCTAAAGAATAATGTAGAATGTGCAAAACACTGCATAACATGGATGAACTGAAGGACATTATGCTGAGTGAAATAAGTCAATCACTGAAGGATAAATATAGTATTAGTTCATTATTGTAAAAAGTCAAGGAAAGGTTTACACATGGAAGGAAACTTTCTTTGTTGGTTACCAGGAGTAGGAGGGGAGGGAAGGGGAGGGAACATTGCAAGAAACTTTTTTAAAATGTATTGACCCATGTCACTTTAGTTTTGTGTATTTCACTGTACATAAATTATATTTCACTAAAATGTATTTTTAAAAAAATGTGGAACTTGGAAACAACCTAGATGTCCAACAACTGAGGAATGGATAACCAAACTTTGGTACATTCACACAATGGAATACTATGCAACGCCAAAGAATAATGTAGAATCTGCAAAACACCGCATAACATGGATGAACTTGGAGGACATTATGCTGAGTGAAATAAGTCAGTCACAAAAGGACAAAT
>NW_006921685.1:6347275-6348422 GCF_000298275.1 Orycteropus afer afer | reverse complement strand
GGAACAGATCTCAAGTTCTTTAAAAAAAAAAAAAAAGCCAGGAAAACTGAACAGTAGAAAACAGAGGACTCCCTGAGACTATCACTCTAAGACAGTCTTTAAAACTAGAACCTAGCCTTTTAGCAAAAATAACAGAGTGACACACAAAATAAAAGGTATTACCCATAAGATTGACGCTTTACTTAAAAACTATCTGTATGACACCAAAAGGTCAACAAATACTCAAAAACAAAAAAGGAAAGGGAACAGGGAAGCTAGAATAATAGAAATGGAACAAACAGAACAGAATGAAAGAGAATGTAGACATACTGCAATAAATTGTCATTGAACAACTTGTGTATTAACTGTCAATTAGGAACCAGACTTGCTGTGTAACCATTCACCAAAAAGTGAATAAAATGTTATTTTAAAAAAGACTACTCTACTTGCCATGAAAAAAATGAACTGGGAGAAAGACACAAGTGGAAGCTGGGAAACCAGTTATAAAGCTGCTGCAAAAAGAAGATGGCAACATGAACTAATGGAAACAGAAAAAAGGACAGATTATAGATATCTGTAGGTAGAGGCAACAGGACTCACTATTAGATTTCATGATTTGTGGAGAGCAATTAGGAAAAGAGGACAATTATCAAATCAGGTTTGAAGAGAAGATCAATAATAGTGTATTGTTTTGAATATACTGACCTGACATACCATCCAAATGGAAATGTTACATAGACAGTTATATATACAAGTCTGAGGCTCAGAAGGAAGATGAAGCTGAAGACAACTAATTATCATTGCATTCTCAATGCTTAGCACCATTTAGTGCCAAAAAATGCATGCTGCTGTTGGTCACCTTCAAATCAATTCCAACCCATGGCAACCCCATGTATGCAGAGCAGAACTGCTCCACAGGATTTTCAAAGATGTAGCCTTTGGAAGCAGATTACAAGGATTGTCCTCCAAGGCAACACTGAGTGGATCTGAACCACCAACATCTCTGTTATAGTAGAGAACTTAACTGTCTGTGCCATCCAGGGACTCCTAAAAGGTACACTAGAATTATTATTAAAACAATGAGCATTTTATAAGCTATGAGAAGTTCTATAGTAAAGAAAGGGAGCTCTGATAGCATAGTGGCTAAGGCACTTGACTACTAACCAGA
>NW_006921685.1:6341281-6346316 GCF_000298275.1 Orycteropus afer afer | reverse complement strand
TCCTACTTCCGTAGTGATACTGCCTCGGAAACCCAAGGAGGGGTCGCTATGAGTCGGGGCCGACTCGACGGCACATAACAACAACAACAACAACAACAAACAACAGGCTGAACTATTAAACTATTAAAGGGAGGAAATAAAAATTTGCAAATGCAAAGCTCAGAATGGGCACCAACCTGGCAGATGAGTTAGCAGGAATTTCACATATACAATTATTTCAACTTTGAAACATGGAGGGAGTTTAAATTATCACCTCTTTAATAAAAGTTGTTCTATCCATCCGGAGGAACCTGTCCCATTTCTTCTTGTGTCTCAAAACTTAAAATCACCTTATTGAGTATATTTGTGTCTGTTCCATTTTAGATAGCTCTTTAAGGTGTGAGGCTGTGTCCTCTTCATTTTTGTTAACCCTCTTACCTAATCAGCTCAAACCCACCAGCCACTCTTCAGAAGGAAGATGGGCAATCCACTTCCGTAGTGATACTGCCTCAGAAACCCAAGGAGGGGTCTCTATGAGTCAACAGCAATGATTACCTAACACAATGCTTGGCATACAGTAGAGGAAAGGGCAAAGGATTTGGAATAAGGAAAAGTCAGGTTCAGATCCTGTCTTTGTAACTACCAAAACCAAAACCAAACTCACTGCCATAAAGTCGATTCCAACTCATAGCGAAACCCCATCAGGTTTCCAAGACTGTAAATCTTTCTTCCACAGAGCAGCTGGTGAATTCAAACTATCAACCCTTTATCAAGCCAAATGCCTTAACGACTACGCCACCAGAGTTCTATTTTGACTATTTTGAAAATTAAATGTTGTTGTTGTTTTGTGCTGTCGAGTTGGACCCGACTCATAGCAACCTCTCCTTGGGTTTCTGAGGCGGTATCACTACAGAAGTAGATTGCCCAACCTTCCTTCCGAGGAGTGGCTGGTGGGTTTGAATTGCCAGCCTCCTGGTTAGCAGTCATGTGCCTTAGGCACTACGCTAGCAAATGCATTTAAAGCACCTTAGTTTTGAGGTGGGAGCTCTGGTAGCGTAGTGCCTAAAGCACTTGACTGCTAACTAGAAGGCTGGCTGTTCAAACCCACCAGCCACTCCTCAGAAGGAAGGTTGGGCAATCTACTTCCATATTGATACCGCCTCGGAAACCCAAAGAGGGGTCGCTATGAGTCGGGTCTGACTCGACAGCAAATAACAACAGCAGCAGCACAGAATCTAGAACAAAATAGATGCCTAAATACTGACTAACTTAAATAATGAGGATATTGAAGGACAAAATCTTATTCTAATTGCAAGCAACTATGAGTCGGGTCCGACTCGACGGCACATAACAACAACAACATTCCAAACATTAAAAAAAAGAGTGAGAGATCTATCATCTTTATTCAATACAACAAATCTAACTATCTTAACTGAAACAGACTGGGAATATTTTTCTAACCCCAACACAAAAACTTCATTTTCAATCTTAGACCCTTTACAGTTCTGCCCTACTTTAAACCTTGGTTAAAAACAGGTCAAACAAAGTAAGGTATGTCAGCAATTCTAAGCAAACTGACTTCTCTCATGTGGTGAGGAAAGGTAGTTTTCATATTTTCAACAACTAAAGAGGCTGCAGTTTCTACCCAGCATTTAAAGTAATTTAACCATTCTTTAAAAACCAATACACACTTTCTTGTAATACAAGGACATCAATTACTTACAACTTTTTTTCAAAAGTAAAGGAATAGAATTTCCCTTGGCATTTAATCCAAAATCACAATTCAATGGAAGAGTGCAATAAAAGATCAAGTCGTCAGTGTTGGCAGCAATGGAACAATCTTTACATCAGACACAGATCTCAAATTAGCACTAAGGAAGAAATTCACACTCAAGTCCCATAGCCTAGCATTTGCCTACAAATATGGACTAGTAATACAAGAGGTATTCACAATACAATCTGTGACACAGTAGTTTTGTGGTCTAAACGCTTTGAAATTAAATTTTTATAATAAAGAAGCCAGCCTGGCTAGAGGGGGAAAAAAACACAAAATTAAAAATCTGATGAAGTCTGTTGTGTTTGCTGTTGTTAGGTGCCATCGAGTTGTCTCCTACTTATGGTGAACCTATGCACAGCAAAACGAAACACTGCCCAGTCCTGTGCCAGCTTCACAATTCTTGCTATACCTGAGCCCATCATTGCAGCCACTGTGTCAATCCATCTCAGTGAGGGGCATCCCCTATTTCACTGATCTGCCACTTTACCAATCATGATATCCTTCTCCAGGGAATGGTTCCTTCTGACAACATGACCAAAGCAGGTGAGATGAAGTCTGGCCATTCTCACTTCTAAGGACCATTCCAGCTGCACTTCTTCCAGGGCAGATCTGTTAGACCTTCTAGCAGTCCATGGTACTCTTAGCATTGTTCTCCAACACCACAATTCAAAAGCATCAACTCTTCTTCAGTCTTTCTTATTCACTGTCCAGCTCTCACATGCATAAGAGGCGATTAAAAATACCACGGCTTGAGTTAAGAGCACCATAGTCTTCAATGAGACATCTTTGGTTTCATCACTTGAAAGAGGTCTTTTGTAGCAGATTTGATCAATGAAATACATCGCCTGATGTCTTGACTGCTGCTTCCATTGGTGTTGATTGCAGAACCAAGTAATATGAAGTCTTGACAACGTCAATCTTTTCTCCATCCATTGTGAAACTGTTGATTGGACCAGTTGTGAGGACTTTTGTTTTCTTTATACTGACATTCATTTTGGTCTTTTCTTCCTTTCTTGTCTTTTTAATGACCTCTTGCTTTATTCATGGATGATATACTTGATGTTATCCCACAGCTCCTCTGGTTTTCAGTCACTGGTGTTCAACGCATCAAATCTATTCTTTAGATGGTCTCTAAATTCAGGAGCGAAATCACCAAGGTCATATTTTGGCTCTCATGGAGTTGTTTTAATTGTCTTCAACTTCAACTTGAACATGCATGTGAGCAGTTGATAATCTGTTCCACAATCAGCTCCTGGCCTTGTTCTAGCTGAAGATACTGAACTTCTCTATCACCTCTTGCCACAGAAGTAGTCAATCTGATTCCAAGCGAACCAAACACCCTGCTGCAGAGATGGATTCGACTCATAGCGACCCCTTCACTTCTGGTGAAGTCCATGTGTATAGCTGTCACTTAACGCTGTTGAAAAAGGTATTTGCAATGAATAAATCGTTGGTCTTGCAAAATTCTATCATGCAATCTCCAGCGTTATTTCTATAACCAAGGCCTTATTTTCCAACTACCGGTAACTTTTCTTTGTTTCTGACTTTTGCATTCCAGTCACCAGCGATTATCAACACATCTTGATTGCATGTTCGGTCAATTTCAGACTGCAGAAATTGGTAGAAATATTTAATTGCCTCATGTTTGGCTTTGGTGCTTGGTGCATAGATTTGAATAATAGTAGTAATATCTGGTCTTCCTTGTAAGCATATGGACATTATCCTATCACTGAAGGGTTGTACTGCAGGGCAGATCATGAAACAGTCTTTGTGACAATGAAAGCCTCATCATTCCTCTTCAATTTGTCATTCCTGGCATAGTATATAATATGGTTGTCTGATTCAAAATGCCAAAATCAGTCCATTTCAGCTCACTAATGCCTAGGATGGGAGCTCTGGTGCTGTAGTGCCTAAGGCATCTGACTGCTAACCAGAAGGCTGGTAGTTCAAATCTACTAGCCAATCCTCAGAAAGAAGGTTGGGCAATCAATCTACTTCCATAGTGATCTCACCTCAGAAACCCAAGGAGGGGTCGCTATGAGTCAGATCCAACTCCACAGCAGGGTGTTTGGTTAGTTTGGTTTTCAATGCCTAGGATATCGATTTTTATGCATCACATTTCATTTTTGACAACTTCCAATTTTCCTAGATTCAAACTTCATATATTTCATGTTCCAATTATTAATGGATGTTTGCATCTGTTTCTACTCATTTTGAGTCATACCACATCAGCCAATGGAGGTCCCAAAAGCATTACTCTATCCATATCGTTAAGGTCGTCTCTACTCTGAGGAGTCAGTGCTTCCTCAGTCAAATTCTGAGTGCCTTCCAACCTAATGGGCTCATCTTCTGGCACTACATCAGACAATGTTTCAGGGCTATTCATAACGTTTTCCAGTAATATATCCGACAGTGTTTCACTGCTATTCATAAGGTTTTCACCAGCCAATTGTTTAAGAAGTAGATGGCCTCTTCCTTCTTCCAAGTCTGCCTTAGTCCAGAAGCTCTGCTGAAACCTGTCCACCATGGCATTTTGCAACACTGGTGGCACAGCCTCGAGCCCTCTCAGCAACATGTCCGCCACCACAGGATGACAAACTGACAGACAAGCTCATCTCCCTTAGTTGTTCCTAACTACTCTGTGCCCACCTACATCAGGCCCCTAGCCTTAAAATAAAGCCACCCCCAAGCAAAAACAGCCACAAGGCCAGCACCCACCTACCTCAAGTCTACACCTCTTTATTTTATATAATTTTAACTGAACTCATTTTTCACTGGCTAATGTCTACTCACTGCAGATCTGGTTGCTCAGTGGCTAAAGCACATGGCTGCTACCAAAAGACCAGAAGTTCATATGTCTATGAAGCGGCAAGTGTACCCAAGACCTATGATCTGTAAGAATTCCCAGGTGTATAGTAAAGCTGACAAGGGACAAGATTGTAGTTACTCTTGGTCACAGCCAGCTACCCAGAGGGACCGAGTAGTTGAACCTATGGGCTCGGGACCAAGCTCAACTGGCATAACATACTACACAAAACATTGTTCCACTTCCTACTTAGGCGAGTAGTGACTGGGATCTTAAAAGCTTACAAGCAGCCATCTAGATGCAATGGTGGGTCACTCCTCGTCCAGAGAAAAGAAGAATGAAGAAAACCAAAGATTCATGGAAAGAATTAGTTCTAGCAACTGGTACACCACGTGATCCGCAGCCTATACAACTATGAGACCAGAAGAACTAGATGGTGCCCGGCTACCACTGTCAACCACTCAGAGAGCAAT
>NW_006921685.1:6328804-6331271 GCF_000298275.1 Orycteropus afer afer | reverse complement strand
ACTATGGCCCCTAGCTGCCCTTCAGGTCTGGAATTGAACCCACACCTGTGGTTTCCAGCCAAACAAAATATAGGCATATGAGTTGAACATTTACCTCAAGCAGATACACTCCTTGGAGAGAACAATCATGGAAGAAAGAAGGGCTGCTTATGCACAGGGAGACAGCTCAGGGGGCAGGAGTGTATTAAGGGATGGACACTGGGAAGAGGTAACTATGGGGAGGAAGTGGGAGGGGAGCTGTTGATTGTGGTAAACTGTGGTTAATGACATGAGACAAAGTATACGTGAACTGTTGTATAGAAAGTGAATTTGCTCTGTAAATCTTTACCCAAATCACAATAATAAAAAAAAATGTAGAAAATCATCTGTCATAAAATACAATCAAAATTATAAAACACTTGGAATCTTTGGTATAATCAAGATTTTGTTGTCATCGTTTGCCATCAAGTTTGTACCAACTCATAGTGATCCTAGAAGACAAAGCAGAACTACTCTGTAGGGTTTCCTAGTTTGTAATATTCATGAGAGCAGATCACCAGGTCTTTTCTCCCATGGAGCAAATTGGGTTTGAACCACCAACTTTTTGGTTAGCAGCCAATCATTTAAATACTGCACACCAGTGTTCCCTATAATCAAGAGTAATCTCATTAAAATTTATTTCTACAATTAACAAAGAGTGACCCTAGAAAATCTTAAGATCCTAGAGCTTCAATTGTCTCACTGAAAACAATAAACTGGACTGACCTCTATAATCTCTTCCAGCCCTAAAATCACTTAAAGTAAAACAACCCAGAGATGTGATCTCAGTCTTAACAATTCCACAAGTCACTATCAATCTTCAAACACCAGTAGGAAGACAGCAGATTATCAAATAAAAAACTGTTCTTACATAACTAAAGGAGCTCTGGTAGCGCAGTGCCTAAGGGCATCTGACTGCTAACCAGAAGGTTGGTGGTTCATACCCATCAGCGGCTCCATGGAAGGAAAAAGGGGCAATCTGCTTCTGTAAAGATTTACTGCCTTATAAACCCAATTGGGGGGTTCACTATGAGTCGGAATCAACTCTATGGCAGTTAGTAGGATTTTTTTGGTTTTATAGAAATAAGAAAAAGAGGCACAAAAGTACAGTGATTTTCCCCAAATTACAAAAGCTCTGTATTACCAATTCCTAAATTCCAAGTCCTACCTTACAGGTATCTGTCTTAACAGGTATCTTCACAGGTTCTAGACATACTCTTTTATGGGACAATTGCAAATTATAAGAACACTGAATCCTATAGAGGAATTGAGACAAAACTTTTTTTTTTAAGATCTTTTCAGTCTTCCTTTTCAGGTCATGATAACGAGTTCTGGTAGCATAGTACTTAAGGCACTTGACTGCTAACCAGAAGGCTGGTGGTTCAAACCCACCAGCCACTCCTCGGAAGAAAGGTTGGGCAATCTACTTCCATAGTGATACTGCCTCAGAAACCCAAGGAGGGGTCGCTATGAATCGGATCTGACTCAATGGCAAATGACAACAACAACATCATACCCAAGCAAAACTATATAATATAGTTTACAATAGAAACCCAAGGAGGGGTCATTATGAGTTGAATTTGACTCCACAGCAGTGAGTTTGGTTTTGGTTTTAAAGGAAGGCTAACAAGAACAGCTTGTGGTTATCAGTATGATGTTAAGAAAGCCCCACTAGGAAAATACACGAATGCACTTAAACCTGGGAACACAAATCAGAGAAAGGGCTGTATGAAAACTGCAGGAAAGGTTTTTGATCCTAAAAAGGTGAAGTGCAAAAGTGATATTTTACATTATCTGGGACTCAGTAATGCTCATTTTCTGGAAAGGACTTGAACTGTAGCCACTTAAATCTAAGAACATTTAACACCAAGGAAGCATAGAACAAATGAGTGGAAACCATCAAAGAAACCCTACAAAGAAACTTTCACATTATTAAGAGGAAAAAAATGCCTAAAACTAAATGTAAAGATTACCCTTTTCTTCCTGGTTAGTTTCTCTCTCTGTATGTCTCTGCCTCTCCTCTATCGTGACTTCCTTTATTGCAGGGATCGTGTCTTTTTATTGTTTTTTTTTTTTTTTAATTGAGCTGAATACAAAAAACACAAAAGTAGCCATTTTAAAGTGGACAATTCAATGACATTTAGTATAGTCACACAGTTTTGCAACCATTACTTCTAAAACACTTTCATCAGGGAAGGTTAGCACAAAATGACCAAGGAAAGGAGGATGCTGGGAGAAGTACAAGAGTTAAAGGCAACAAGAGGTAAATTCACTAATTCACATACAATCTGCAATAACAATACCTACAAGTGGATACATAGAGAGATGTGCAAGCCGAACAGGTGTGGGAAGGTGTGAACCTGCTGCATCTGGGGTCTCTTTTCCCCTATTACAGGGAATAGAGAGAAAGATGTGGAACAAAACTCAAAATCATTAAAAAAAAAAAAAA
>NW_006921685.1:6323112-6328704 GCF_000298275.1 Orycteropus afer afer | reverse complement strand
ATTAAAAAAAAAAAAAAGTCAGTAGTTCAAATCTACCAGCATCTCCACAGTTGAAAGACATGGCAGTTTGCTTCCATAAAGATCTACAACCTTGGCAATCCTATGGAACAGTCTACTCTGTTCTATACAGGCACTATGAGTCACAACTGACTTGATGTCAATGGGTTTGGGAATGGCTACCCATCACAAGTAAATCAATTCAGAAGTCATCTTCCCCAGGAAGCTTCCTTGAAATCCTAGGCTGGGTTAAGGGCTTCCTTCTACTCTGTGCTCAGGAAGGAACATATCATGTGCCTTGATTTTGAAATGCACTATGAGTTTCTAGAAATTCAATACCAGAAAGATGTTACTACCTATGTCTTACTGACTATATAAAGGCATTCGACTGTGTGGATCATAACAAATTACACATAACGCTACAAAGAATGGGAATTCCAGAACACTTAATTGTGTTCAATTGCAGGCCCCATCCCAAGGCCCTGGAAAGGGTCTTAGAAATGTGTTCCCATGGTCATACATTTTCATAAAAATTGTGAAAGTAGGATAACTGCAATTGGTTAAGACTGCTATCTCTGACTCCCTCTCTATTATACTTCCTCCTAAGGTAATATCCAATTCTGGGGATTTAGCTAAGGGTAAATCTAGTCAGAGATATATTTACTTTAGGTTTAGTAGGATATATGTAGTTTCCAAAGACCATATATAATTAGATAATTGTTAGTCATTCAAGTTCAGAATGACTTCCAGGAATATTCTTACCACACAGTATACCCATTTACCTCATATCATTAACACTAAGGTGCAGGACTAGAGTCCTCCAGATGAATTCCATAGGATACTGGCACTGAAAGATATACGAACACAGTACTTCACATAATGGGAAAAACTTAATAGAAGATTCTACAAATTTGACAACAATCTTAAAACAGTACATGACATATCAGTGAACTATGAATCTGAAACTCTTCTAAACTACCAATAACAAAATATACATTTTGATCAGCCATATTAGAGAAAAAAAATAAATTTTCTATTCTTCCTGTGAAAACAGTAAACCTACTTTTTTACTAAATTGTTGACATCTGAAAAAGTGGTCCAAAAAGCATATAAGCAAGAAAGAAGTAAATATATATATATATATATATATATATATATATATATATATTAGAAATACCAGTTTCTACACACATATTTGTATATGCTGTAAGAATGTCCAAATACATAATAGAGCTAAGAAGGGGCAAAATTATGATAACTTCTTGGCCACAGCCAACCACACTGAGGTAGTGAATAGTTGGACTTGTGGGCTCAGGACCATGGTTGCACAGGACATCAAGCTCAATAATACACAAAAACACTGTTCTACATCCTACTTTGGTGAGTAGTGACTGGGGTCTTAAAAGCTTGCAAGCGGACATCTAGATGCAACAATGGGTCTCTCCTTGTCCACAGCAAAGAAGAATGAAGAAAACCAAAGATGCATGGAAACAATTAGTCAAAGGGACTAGTAGACCATGCAATCCTCAGCCTAAATGACTATGCAACCAGAAGAAGTAGATGGTGCCTTGCTACCACTGTCAACCACTGAGAAAGGGATCAGTACAGGAAATCCTGTATAAAGTGGGAGAACAACATGGAACAAAACTCAGAATCATTAAAAAAAAAAAAAAAAAACAGCTTTACTGGTCTGATAGAGCCTGGTGAGACCCGAGACTATGGCCCCTAGTTACCCTTCAGATCTGGAACTGAACTCACTCCTGTGGCTTCCAGCCAAACAGATAGGCATATAGGGTGAACATTTATATCAGGTAGATACACTCCTTAGAGCAATCAATCATGGGAGAATAGAAGGGCAGTGACTGCACAGGGAGATAGCTGGGGGGTGTGGAGGGGGCAGGAATGCATAGGAAAGAAGAACACAGGGAAAAGGTGACTACACAAGGAAGTGAGAAGAGAGCTGTTACAAAGCAAGGAATTGTGGTCAATGCCATGAAACAAAGTGTATAAACTGCTGTATGGAAAATGAATTTGCTAAACATTCACCCAAATCACAATAAAAATTTTTAAATATATATATTAGAAATATCAGGCAGTTAACTAATAAAAATGCTGGCTTTCTATATTTTGTGATGGTCATTAGGCTTGTCAGCTTTATTTAATTTGTAATTTGTTACAATTTTTTTCTCATTCTAAATATTTACATTCCTACCTAATTTGTATTTCTTTTTCATTCGTTTACCCAAAATTATATAAGCTTCAGACTCCCAAATCCGGATTAACTGCCATCTACTTGAAGCTTCACTAAAGGTATTGGCAGAAGGAAGAAAAGCAGTTATTGCCTGATATAACTGATTTTCTCAATTATTCACACATAAACCTGCTCATGTTTATGCTCAGAGAAACTGCCCTTAACCGGCCCCTGAAGAGTTAGGTACTGTTTCCCTCCATGCCCTGTTCCCTCTACAGTCTTCTATTGCTGAATTGACCAAACTACTAGTGTTTTGGTTACCTACTGCCACTCTAACAGAAATACCACAAATGGGATGGCTTTAGAATAAAGCCATCTTAGTTTAGTTTAGAATAAACTAAGAGAAATTTATTCTCTTAAAATTTTGGAGGCTAGACGTCCAAGTTCAAAGTACCAGGCTCTACGGGCTGGGTGAAAGCCCCTCGACCTTGGGCGTCAGCTCTGCCTCTTGCTCCTGGCCCACTGAAACTAGAGGCATCTCTTTACTCAGGCAGCTGCTAGCTGCTTAAGCTGACAAACCCAAGGTCAACAAGTGAAAAGGCACAGTCCCAATATTACCAAACCATATGGCAGGTTATAGATTAAGATCCAGATAAAGTCCCAAGATCGGTAGGCCAACAAGGCAGGTTGCTGAACAATGACTCAGCTACGTGCAGGGTTCAAGCATGCCATCAACTAGAGACCGTCCTCAAAGTTGCTTCTTATACACTAGAAGCAGCCCATATCACTAAAGCTGCTACTCAGCTGCTCCAATAAATTCCTCCATGAAGTTTATTACCAATCTCATCATAGGGAATAACTACATCTAGCTGCCCAGCCACTCAAGCAGGCCCAGCCAAGTTGATAATAACCTTAACTACCACAACTAGAATTGGGTGCTAAATTGTCTGTCTCCCGTTACCATAAAGAACTTAGGAACAGGTCTCATGTATCTTACTCATTTGGGTATTTTTTTTCCCCAGAAGAACTTTAATAATATAATAAATACCAATAACTATTAAGTTTTTTAAAAAGTTAATGCTCCTAGAACCATTTTTATGAAAGTTTACAAAGCTTTTCTATTCACTGTTATATCAGGTGTTTATACACCATTGTGGGATGAATGAAGAACAGTGTTTTAGACAGGATTAGTTATAAGAACTGAAACAAGCCAATCTCTTTACTTACTCAAGAAGTGAGATACTAGGTGTCATCTCAATGCTTTGTTTACCTGTAAGATCATCACAGTGGGGAAAAACTAGCCCACTGGGGAAAAATCAGCAGTATGTGCAAAGAGAGGAGATGGTGGACTGCTTGTTCCTACTTCATAAAGGCTGAGCTACTCACTTAGCTAATGGAATCTCTAGAGCTATGTGTAGTGAGGCAGAAGGGTGTGCTTTTAACATAAACTCAAAGACCCAAAAGTAATGCCCTTTAGTTTTACTTTAGAAAGAACTTTCAGGGGTGATGGACATGTTCCAGATCTTGAAAGAGGTGTGGGTTACAGGAGTGTATGTATTTGTCAAAACAAATCCAACTATTCTGTCTAAATGACCACACCCTCTTGAAAAAGAAAGAAAACCACTGCTCTGATGAAATCTTTAAATCAAACAATGGTTTAGCTTATATGAAAAGAATGTCTCCTTTGAGCACTGTGCTTTTTTAAAGAATTACCAATATATGAACAAATTAATAACAGTAACTATCAAGGTTAGATGAACTTAGGGGAGTAATGAGTTTGTGTTAATGACAGTGAAATAATTTGGAAAAGGGTATTAGGAAAGGTAGCACAACTTAAAGAATGTAACCAATATCACTGAATAGAATCAATGTCACTAAACTGCACATGTAGAAACTGTTAAAGTGGTAGATGTTTTGTTGTGTATATTCTCACAAAAAAAAAAAAAATCCAACTATATACACTTATAATCTAAAGTTAAAGCAACGAACTCCTTGAGCCTACTTCTTTGGTAATAATAATTCAATAATTAATGCCTAAACCAAATAGAAAAATTAAGAAGCAGCAATATAAACACACTGTTGTCTTCACCGAGTTTGCTCAGACTCAACGGCAACTTTACGTCTAACAGAATGAAACACTGCAGGTCTTGTGCCATCCTCATTTTTTAAACTCATTTCTGCAGTTAGAGAATCTAATGTTACAGATATATGCTAGAGATATGAAATTAAGCATCTAAAACATAAAGAGTTCAAAGTAACTCTATCTAGGAGGCAGAAAAAGGAAGGTTGTTTTTCATCACAAGCCTTATAAAATTATTTTACTCTAAACAATGTACATATAACAATGATGAAAAATAAAAAAATAAACTTAAAAGTCTGAAAGCTTAATTTTTAAAAAACAATTGCATGCTTATCAAATTAAGACAATATAATAGTTTATGAAAGTCGATAAACTCTTTAATTTAATGTTACTAAGCTCTTTAAAACTTAAGAATAGTATATAATACATATATGACCCAGAATTTTTATACTACACTATAGGTAATTTTAGGAGTTCTGGTGGCGTAGTGCCTAAGGCATTTGACTGCTAACCAGAAGACTGACAGTTCAAACTCACCAGCCACTCCTCGGAAGGAAAATTAGGCAATCTACTTCTGTAGAGATACTGCCTCAGAAAACCAAGGAGGGGTCGCTATGAGTCAAATCGACTCGATGGCAGTGAGTCTGGTTTTTGGTTTGTACAGATAATTTTGCCACCATAGACAAGAAGAATGCCAAAAACACCTATATAGAGATTTCTCATGTCTGGTGCCACAGTGGTTAAGTCATTTGGCTGCTAACCAAAAGATCAGTGGTTCAAATCCACCAGCCACTCTGCAGGAGACAGATGAGGCAGTCTGCTTCTCTAAATATTTATGAGCATGGAAACCCTATAGGACAGTTCTACTCCATCCTATAAGATCACTATGAGTCGGAATCAGCTTCGATTGCTTATGAGCTGGTGGACTGCCACTGCTATAATCCTTAGACACTCTGTTATCAAAATTATTTCAAACACATTCACCTTCACATGCAAAATGATTCTGAAAATTAATCAATGTATATAAAGATATAAAGCACCTGTTACATAGTAAATGCTCAATAATTGATACCCATTAAATACAACTGTATCCTGTTTCTCCCTGGGATATCTAGTCCACAGACATAAATCAAATTATATCTATATACTGGTCATTTTTAATAACAAAACAAAGTAGAATATTGGTTCCAGCAAGATGGCGGACTAGGCAGAAAGACTGCACAGACCCTCTACAGCAAAGAAAAGGGAAACCAATTAACACAGACAAAGAAGATAATCTTGGACCCCTGAGCCTTGAAGGGAAGGATATAGAAGTGGACTAAAC
>NW_006921685.1:6315951-6317492 GCF_000298275.1 Orycteropus afer afer | reverse complement strand
CAAGGAGCGGTCGCTATGAGTCAGGTCTGACTCGACGGCACATAACAACAGTAGAGCACACAAGGGGCAAAGTTACGAAAACTTCTCAGTCATTACCAAAAACCCTGAAGGACTAAGTTGCTGGGTTTGGGGACTCAGGACCATAGTATTGGGGCACATCAAGGTCAATAGGCAGAACATAGTCCACAAAGGCAATGGTCCACATTCTACGTTGGTGATTATCAACTGGGGTCTTAAAAGCTTTCAAGTGGCCACCTAAGGTGCAACTACTGGTCTCTCCCTCTTGTGGAGCAAAGAAGAGTGAAGAAAATCAAAAAGACACATGAAAACAATTAGTGCAAAGGACTAATGGACCATCTGAAACTCAGCCTACATGACCCTGATACTAGAATATCTAGATGGTGCCTGGCTACCACTACCAACTGCTTTGAAAGGGATCAAATTAGAAGGTCCTGAATAGGAAGAAACCGCTCTGGTAGTCCAGTGGTTAAAGCATTCAGCTGTTAACCAAAAGGTTGGTGGTTCAAACCTACCAGCTGCTCTATGGGAGGCAATTGAGGCAGTCTGCTTCCCTAAAGATTTACAGCCTTGGAAACTGTATGTGGCAGTTCTTCTCCGCCCTATAGGGTCACTATGAGTCACATCTGATTTGATGACAGTGGGTTTAGTTGGCTGGGATTATTAGAGCTTAAATAATAAAGCACTTGGGATTGTGGAAGGCTGTGGTCTACAGTGGAGCCCTAATTCCATGTTGAGTCTTGACATAAGTTCAGACACAAGTTGAGCTCTTCCTGACCTTCAAACCAACATTGCAGCTATGCTTATACAAATTCTAGGACAAACCTAGAGAGGGGCAGTTTGCACTCTGGAAGAGTGTGGTTGAAAGTAGACTATGCTCAAAGAACTAGGGAACTTTCCTGAGTGTGTCCTTTTCTAATTAAATTAAGGTTGGGGTCCTGGTATTGTCTTGTAGCCACCTTCTGGCTATGATTGAGGCTGAGTGGTCATAAGTCATATCCAGACCACCAAGTAGTCAGGGTGGTCAACTTCCAGAACCAATCCTGTAACCTTTTTTAATTTCAATTATATATGTATCCCAATAATGGAACTCCCACCTCCCCCCCCCCGCTTCTGTAGTCCAATCTGCAACAATGATGAATCAATCTACCACCAATCATGATTTATGATAATTTGCTTTGTTCCCAATTATATATAAATTAGGCCCGTGGCCATGACTCAGTGAACTCCATTCGGCTTTCTGTACTATGTACATGCTGATGGTTTCCTTCATCCTGAATGATTATCTTTGTTTTGTCTTTGACCTGTCTAAGGCTTAATAAAAGTATCTCTATTGAACCTGCTGCATCAGGGGTCTCTTTTCCCCTATTACAGGGAATAGAGAGAAAGATGTGGAACAAAACTCAAAATCATTAAAAAAAAAAAAAAAAAAAAGCCAGGCTTACTGGTCTGATAGGAGCTCTGGTAGCATAGTACCTAAGGCACTTGACTGCTAACCAGAAGGCTGGTGGTTCAAACCCACC
>NW_006921685.1:6314514-6315851 GCF_000298275.1 Orycteropus afer afer | reverse complement strand
GTTGTTGTTATGTACAGTCAAGTCAGGCCCGACTCATAGCGACCCCTCCTTGGGTTTCCAAGGCAGTATCACTACGGAAGTAGATTGCCCCATCTTACTTCCGAGGAGTGGTTGGTGGGTTTGAACCACCAGCCTTCTGGTTAGCAGTCACGTGTCTTAGCCACTAAGCTACCAGAGCTCCATAGTGATACTGCCTCGGAAACCCAAGGAGGGGTTACTATGAGTCAGGTCCGACTCGACGACACATAACAACAACTGGTCTGACATAGACTGTTGAGATCCCAGAGATTATGGCCCTTTGTCACCCTTTAGGCCTAGAATTGAACTCATTCCCTTGGCTTAACTTTCAGCCAAATAATAGAGAGGCCTAACTGGTGGTGCAGTACCTAACGTATTTGACTGCTATCCAGAAGGGTGGTGGGTTCAAACCCACCAGCCAATCCTTGGAAAGAAAACTGGGCAATCTACTTCTGTAGAGATACCACCTCAGAAACCCAAGGCGGGGTCACTATCAGTCAGAACTGACTCAATGGCAGTGAGGTTTTTTTTTTTTTTGGTTTTATTACACCAGAGAGAACAATTACACCAGGGAGGTTTATTTCTTAGAACAACCAACCATGGGAGATCAGAAGGGCAGCATTTGCACAGGGATAAAGCTCAGAGGGCAGTAATGCATAGGAAAAGCAGACACGGAAAAAGTAATCACAGAGAAGAAGTAGGAAGAGAGCTGTCACATTTGTGGGGATTAAAAAAAAATGTGTATGGGCAGTTGAATGAAAAACAAATTTACTCTGTGAATTTGCATCCAAAACACAATGAATAGTTTTAAAAAATAAAAAAATTAAAAAAAAAAAGATTTACTTGTCACACAGACAAGACACATAGAAAATGGTGGAACCCCAGAGACTATGGCCCTTGGTCACCCTTCAGACCTAGAAATGAACTGGCTCCTGTAGCAGAATTTTCAGTCAAACAACAGATCTACAAGGTGAACAATAACTCTAGGAAGGTACACTCTTAAGATCAACCATTTGAGATCAAAAGAGCACCATTTGCCTAAGGACAAAATTCAAAAGCCAGGGAGGGTTAGGACAGAGAGAGGAATGGCAACAAGAAACACAGGTGGGAGGAGTTATGTTGAGGGGATGGATTTTAATCACATTGCAAAAATGGCAAGGAGTCCACATCTTCTGACCTCCTCTAATCCCACAAGAGGAAGACAGGATTACCAGCAGTAACCCAAGGCCTATTACTGCAAGGCCAGACATGCTGCCTCCCTCCAGCCCCTTCACCAACTGTTCCTCCCATAGCACCCACCACCTCTCTCCTGGGTTCGA
>NW_006921685.1:6259328-6314159 GCF_000298275.1 Orycteropus afer afer | reverse complement strand
GAACCTCCCAGAACATTGTATTGTGCCACGCCCAACAGAAATAACCCAAGTGGACAGCTTCAGCAATCAGGAGCTCCTCAGTTGCTCATAGAAAATCCCACCTTGGAGTTTACAAAGACTTATGGGTAGAAAAGCCACACTAAGTAATTTACTACACTGCACACATGAAACAAAATGTGTGTGAATTATTGAATGGAAAACTAATTTGCTTTGTAAACTTCCACGCAGATCACAAAAAGTTAAAAAAAAAAAAAAAAGGAGAAGAAGGAAATGCTATGTATGCTAAGATCTGTGCTAGGAATAGAAACCCCAGACTCAAACATGTTCTATAGAGACAGCTGTATCAAACCTTAGACAGGACAAAGACAATCATCCAGGAGGAGGGAAACGATCAACATGGTCATCATACAGAAAGCAGAATGGAATTCCCTGAGTCACAGTCATGGGACTAATTTTCCATGATTGTAAACAAAAGGAGCTCTGGTGGCATAGTGCCTAAGGCATTTGACTGCTAACCAGAATGCTGGCAGTTCAAACCCACCAGCCACTCCTCAGAAGGAAGACTGGGCAATCTATTTCGTAGAAATACCACCTTGGAAACCCAAGGGGGAGTCACTATGACAGACAGACTCAGAAGGCAGTGAGGTTTTGTTTGTTTGTTTGTTTAATACATGTGGCTACAATCCCTTTGGAGAATGGGTTGCCTTTACTATGTTAATGAGGTAGGATTAGAGCAGGTTGTATTTTGAGTCAATCTCTTTAGAGATGTAAAAGATATTAAACAAGCAAGCAATGAAGCAGAGATGCGGGAAGAGATGCCAAACCACATGAAGCTCACCCAGGAGGAGAAGCTCAGAAGAGACAAAGGACCTGCCTCCAGAGCCAACAGAGAGAGAAAGCCTTCCCCTACAGCACCCTTAATTCAGACTTCTGGCCATTCTCACTTCCAAGGGGCATTTCAGCTGTAGTTCTTCCAGGATTAATTTGGTAGTTCTTTTAGCAGTCCATGGTACTTCAGCATTCTTCGCCAACACCCCAACTCAAAAGCATCAACTCTTCTTTGATCTTCCTTATTCACTGTCCAGCTCTCACATGCATATGAGGTGACTGAAAATATCATGGGTTGGGTTAGGTGCATCTTAGTCTTTAAGGAGATATCTAGGCTCTTCAGCGCTTGAAGGAGGTCTTTTGCAGCAGATTTGCCCAATGCAATATGTCTTTTTGTAGCACTTTGAGCACTTGTAATTAATCTGTAAGTTCCCTGAGGGTTTGTTCCCCATTTTATTTCCCAGCACTCTAATATATTGCTTGACTAATGTGTCTTGGTAGCATAGTGGCTAAGACACTTGCCTGCTAACCAGACGGCTGGCGGTTCAAACCCACCAGCCACTCCTCGGAAGGAAGGTTGGGCAATCCTACTTCCATAGTGATACTGCCTCAGAAACCCAAGGAGGGGTCGCTATGAGTCGGGGCCGACTTGACGGCACATAACAACAACAACAATGTGTCTTCAGTAAATTTTGGTTTTAGCTGTCTGAAGGTTGTCAGGGAGAGAACAAAAGCCTAGGAGTGAGGAAACCTGGGTGTTGTGGTCTTTGATTTGTCAGTAGCCATGTGGCCTTGGACACTATCACTTACGTTCTTAGTCTGTTTCCTTTGACTGTTAGTGGGGGTGGGGGTGGGATAGAGGAGAGGGGAAATATCTATTCCATTGGGTTAATGTGAGAATTGAATGAGATAATATATATGGAAGCCTGTCATTATACTTGCTCATGAAATTCCCAAGCCAAGTATATATGTATATATATAAACTCTTTCCTCATTCCAAATTTTGTTTAGCTATCTTACAAGTACATGGCCTTATTGCATAATACAATAAACATTTATTGAACACCTCCTGTGTGTAATGCAAAGTGTTAGGTGCTGGGGTGGAAGAGAAAGGTAGGAGTTGAGAAATAAATAGGATGTGGTCAGTGCCCTCAAAAATCTTAAAATTAGAAACCACATGTTGTATGTATGTGTTCATTAATAGCTTTTAATTCATTGGTCCAAGCCCACTAGTTAATGAATGTTAAAGATGCATTGACTAAAAAAAAAAAAAAAGATGCATTGACTATACAGTACAAACTTCTGTAAGGGTAGGTGTTAAATAGTTACAGTCTGTGTTTATAGAAGTTACAGGATGTGTGTTATGGATTGAATTGTGCCCACCCTCCCCAAATATGTGCTGAAATTCTAATCTCTGTACTAGTGAGTATGACCCCGCTTGGAGATTGTGATTTTCCTTTGTTATGTTAATGAGGACATGCCAATATAGGCTACCCCCTAAACCTAATCAAGAGTTACAGTAGACATGGACATATAGGGGGAAAAAGAAGACAGATGAAAGAAACAGATGCATATAAAGCCCAAGCCAAGGATGATTACTGTTGTTAGGTGATGTTGTGTCATCTCCGACTCATAGCAGTCCTGTCTACAACAGAACCAAATCCTGCCTGGTCCTGTGCCAGGTTTACAATCCTTGCTGTACCTGAGCCCATCATTACATCCACTGTATCAATCCATCTCGTTGAGGGCCTTCCCCTTGTTGCAGCTGCCAAAAGCTGAAATAGATGGGAAGAACGTTCCCCTAGAGCCTCACCCTGAATTCAAATCTCTAGCCTCCTGAACTGTGAGAAAATAAATTGTTTTTTAAAGCTATCCACTTGCCTTATTTCAGTTATGGTAGCACTAGGTAACTAAGTGGTGGCTTGTCATTCCCCAAATTTAAAACTGACAAGGTTGGCAAAAGATCAAACTGTGAGAAAATAAATTGTTTTTTAAAGCTATCCACTTGCCTTATTTCAGTTATGGTAGCACTAGGTAACTAAGTGGTGGCTTGTCATTCCCCAAATTTAAAACTGACAAGGTTGGCAATAGATTGATTAAAGAGTCCAGCGTTCTGACAGATAAGACCTCTGTGGGAGTCCTTAACAATACATTAGAGACACAAGCACCAGTCCTCAAACAATGGTGTGCTCAGGTTAAGAGAGAGCACTTTTGACAAATTTGTTGTTCGCTAACTCAAAGGTACAATTTCTAAGAGTTGAAAATATGAGAGCCAGTTAAGTATTTGGCAGGGTATGGAGAAAGGTAAGGGAGAATGGAACCAAGCATATGTAAGTAAAAACTATAACTAAGGGAGTTTCTAAACAAAGAGTTATTTCAGTAGTTAAATCTAATGCTGCAGGACACTAGCAAACAATTCCCTGAAGGGGAGGACAGTCATGTTGCTATTCATCCATCTGGAACATGATCTGAAACACTGAGAACCAGAACTTTTCCCATAAAATAGTCTCCCTCCATTGTTTCTACTTAATTATTCTATGTTCACAGTGAACACTAAGAAAGTATTTAAGTTCCATCATTATCTATTTCTGCCAATAAATGCTTACATAAAGATTATTCCTTTTAATACCCAATACCAGTGTCCAACACTGTTAACTACTGAGCTATTCTAGTCAAATTTCAATTTGAGACCAACAAAATAGTTTATGAAAACTTAGGAAAAGATAAAACAGAAGTAGCAATAAAGGGAAATTTAACCTTTCCACTGAAAACAGTAATAAAGCTGCTTAGCTAAGAGGCAGACTATTACTCAATGTATGCTCATCCTCAAAGTCCTACTTTTCTAACCTCAGAAAAATCAAAGTAGCACTGATACTATTATCATACACCTACAGAAATTCGTTTCATTTGGGTAATCAAAAATGGTGAATAACTTTTTTAAATGATTAATTTTATAAAATAATTATTGCTAAAAGCAATAATCTCACTTGACATATCTGTAATGAACTAGATATCACTGATGAGCATAGTAACTACCATCTTTGGAGTTGTTGTTCTTCTTAGGTGCCATCGAATCAGCTCCAACTCACAGCAACCCTATGTACAACAGAACAAAACACTGCCCGCTCCTGCCCCCACCTCACAATCCTTGCTACATCTGAGCCTATCATGGTAGCCACTGTGTCAAATCCATCTTGTTGAGGGCCTTCCCCTTTTTCATTGACCTTCCACTTTACCAAGCATGATAGCCTTCTCCAGGGAATGGCCCCTTCTGGCAACATGACCAAAGTAGGTCATGAAATCTGGGCATTCTTGCTCCCAAGGAGCATTCTGGCTGCCCTTCTTCCACTACAAATTTGTTCGTTGTTCTGGAAATCCATGGTACTTTCAGTATTCTTCACCAACACCACTACTCAAAAGCATCAACTCTTCTTCAGTCTTCTTTATTCATTGTTCAACTTTCACGTCTATGAGGCAATTGAAAACACCACGGCTTTGGTTAGGGGTAAGTTAGTCACCAAAGAGACATCTTTGTTCTTCAGCACTTTAAAGAGGTCTTTTGCAGCAGATTTGCCCAATGCAGTATGTCATCTGATTTCCTGACTGCTCCTTCTATTGGTGTTGATTATGGAACCAAGTAATATGAAATCTTTGACAACTTCAATATTCTCTCCACCTATCGTGATGCTGCTTATTGGAGCAGTTGTGAGGATTTTCATTTTCTTTATGTTGAGGTATAATCCATACTGCAGACTGTAGTCTTTAATCTTCATTAGTAAGTGCTTCAAGTCATCCTCACTTTCAGCAAGGAAAGTTGTCATCTGCATATCACAGGTTGTTAATAAGTATTCCTCCAATCCTTATATCGCATTCTTCCTCATATAGTCCAGCTTCTCAGGTTATCTGCTCAGCATACAGATTGAACAAGTATGGTGAAAGGATACAACCCTGACACACTCCCTTCCTGATTTTAAACCATGCATGCAGTATCCAATTGTTCTGTTTGAACGACGGCCTCCTGGACTATGTACAGGGTCCTCATGAGCACAATTAGGTGTCCTGGGATCCTATTCTTCTCAATGTTATCCATAATTTGTTATGATCTACACAATTGAATGCTTTTGCATAGTCAATAAAACACAGGTAAACACCTTTCTGGTATTCTTTGCTTTCAGCCAAGATCCGTATGACATTAGTAATGATATCCTTCATTCCATGTCCTCTTCTGATCCAGCTTGAATTTCTGGAAGTTCCTTGTCACTATACTGCTGCAACCGTTTTTGCATTCTAATCACTAGTAATAATCAGCAAAATTTTACTTGCATGTGACATTAACAATATTGTTCAATAATTTCCATATTCTGTCGGATCACCTTTCTTTGGTATGGGTAAAAATATGGATCTCTTCCAGTCATTTGGCCAGGTAGCTATCTTCCAAATTTCTTGGCATAAATAAGTAAGTACCTCCAGTGCAGTATCCATTTGTTGAAACATCTCAATGGGTATCCCATCAATATTAGGAGCCTTGTTTTCCTTCAGTGCAGCTTCGACTTCTTCCTTCAATATCATCAGTTGTTGATCATATGCCACCTGCTGAAATGGATGAACATCAACCAGTTCTTTCTGGTACAGTGACTGTATTCCTTCCATCTTCTCTTGATGTTTCCTGCATCATTCAATACACTGCCCACAGAATCTATAAATGCTGTAACTCGAGGCTTGAATTTTTTCTTCAGTTCTTTCAGCTTAGAAATGCCAAGTGTGTTTTTTCCCTTTTGGTTTTGTAACTCCAAGTCTTTGCACATTTCATTATAATAAATGACTCTGTCTCCTTGAGCTTTTCTTTGAAATCTTGTTTTCAGCTCTTTCATCTTGTCATTTCTTCCATTTGCTTTAGCTACTCTCCATTCCAGAGCAAGTTTCGGAGTCCCTTCTGACATCCATTTTGGTCTTTTCTTCCCTTCCTGTCTTTTTAATGACCTTTTACTTTCTTCAAGGATGATGTTCTTGATGTCATCCCACAATTCATCTGGTTTTCAGTCACTGGTGTTCAATGCATAAAATCCATTCTTTAGATGGTCTCTAAATTCAGGTGGGATATAATCAAGGTCATATTTTGGCTCTCATGGACTTGTTTTAATGTCTTCAGCTTCAACTTGACTTGCATAGTAGCAGGTGATGGTCTGTTCCACAGTCAGTTCCTAGCCTTGTTTTGGCTGTAGATACCAAGCTTCTTCATCACCTCTTTCCACAGCTGTAGTCGATCTGATTCCTGTGTACTCCATCTGGCAAAGTCCATGGGTATACCTGCCATTTTGTTGTTGAAAAAAGGTATGTGCAATGAATAAATCATTGGTCTTGCAAAATTCTATCATGTGATCTCATGTCATTTCTATCACTAAGGCCATATTTTCCAACTACTGGTGATTCTTCCTTGTTTCCAACTTTTGCATTCCAATCACTAGTAATAATCTACACATCATGATTGCATGTTTGGTCAATTTCAGACTGCAGAAGTTGGTAAAACTCTTCAATTTCCTCATCTTTGGCTTTGGTGGTTGGTGTGTAAATTTGAATAATAGTGGTATCAACTGGTCTTCTTTGTAGGTGTATAGATACTATCCTATCACTGACAGCACTGTACTTCAGGATGTATTTTGATACATTTTTTGTGACAATGAATACCACATCATTCCTCTTCAACTTGTCATTCCCAGCATAGTAGATCTTATGGCTATCTGATTCAAAATGGCCCAAAACAGTCCATTTCAGATCATGAATGCCCAGGGTATCAATCTTTATGTGTTCTATTTCAGTTTTGATAACTTCCAATTTTCCTAGATTCATACTTCATACATTCCATGTTCTAATTATTAACGGATATTTGCAGCTGTTTCTTCCCACTTTGTGTCGTGCCACATCAGCAAATGGCTGTCCCAAAAGCTTTACTTCATCTACATCATTAAGGTTGACTCTACTTTGAAGAGGTAGGTCTTCCCCAGTCGTATTTTGAGTGCCTTCCAACCTGAGGGCTCACCTTCTGGCACTATAACAGACAAAGTCTCAGGGCTATTCACAAAGTTTTCCAGTATTATATCAGACAGTGTTTCACTGCCACTTATAAGGTTTTCACTGGTCAATTCTTTGGGAAGTAGATGGTCCCTTCCTTCTTCCAAGTCTGTCTCAGTCTGGATGCTCTGTCCAGCATGGGTGACTCTGCTGAAACCTGTCCACCATGGGTGACTCTGCTGCTATCTGAAATACCGGAGGCATAGCTTCCAGCCCCATAGCACCACGCAAGCCACCACAGTACAACAAACTGACCAACAAGTGGTGATCTGTTGAGTTAGGCCTTTTTTATTCCTTATCTCTAATACTCCAACATCTCTGGGATATTGGTACTAAATACAAGTTCATTTAAAAAAAAATTTTTAATGTTTAATGGCCTATAAGATACCACAGATTACTGTCACATATCATACACAATGAGGGAGTCTCTAACTACTTTCATCCTTAAAATTTCTACAGAACGGGTCCATACATGCCCCAAAGAGAGAAGTAGGGTAGTAACAGTAGCTAGACAACAACTGCAAAGAGGATAGCCAGCCAGGGTCAGGAATATGTCTGTATACAGGGGACTGAGCTAATAAATGTAATGAGGATGATGTGAGCTGGCTTTCTTCTTGACAAAAAAGTAAAAAATATGGAAAAGGGGAAGGTATGAATGAACTCTGGGTTACTGACTTAGAACTGCAGGTATCAGTGTGAACTTGTTCAATATATACAGGGAGATATAGGAAAAAATACACAGAAATAAAGGTGTGTGGGTGTGTATTTCATAGCACTCTCTACTGAGAGTAATCCTGGTAGCATAATGTTCAAAGTGCTTGGTTACTAATTGAAAGGTCAGTGGTTGGAACCTACCAGCCACTCCAATGGAGAAATATTTAACAGTCTGCTTCTATAAAGATTTACAGCCTGCACACCCTATCAGCCTATATGGCAATTCTACTCTATCCTACACAGTCACTATGAGCCAGATTCAACTGGACAGCAATGGGTCTGTTTTGGGGATTTTTTTGTTTTTGTTTTTGTCTACTGAGAGAGTCTGAGATCAGCAACATGTCTTTAGTAATGCACACATGTAATACCCACAATTTGTTTTCTAAATACCAAACAGAACCAAAGCCATTGGAGAAATAGCCCATTTCAGAGCTGGGGCAGAGAAAGTAGAAAAAGTACCCGCAACACCTTGTGTTACTAGAAAGTAAGGAAGTACTCAAAGAGAAAAATAGGAATAAGTCAAAAAGACACAAAAGCCAGGTTGAATAGGGCTTCGACTACCCAAAACTGAGACAATTTGAATACCAGAGTAGATAGTCTTCCCCTTTCTTGCTGATGCTCTCTACTTTACCAAGCATGATATGTCCTTCTCTAGGGACTGGACCCATCTGCCAATATTACCAAAGTACATGAGATGAAGTCTGGCCATTTTCACTTCTAAAGAGCACTCCAGCTATACTTCTTCCAAGACAAATTTGTTCATTTTTTGGCAGTCCATGGTGTTTTAAACATTCTTTGTCAACACTACAACTCAAAAGCATCAATTCTTTGGTGTTCCTTATTCACTGTCTAGCTTTCACAAGCATATGAGGTGACTGAAAATACCATGGTTTGGGTCAGAAGCATCTTAGTGCTCAAAGTGACATCTTTGCTCTTTAACAAATTAAAGAGGTCTTTTGCAGCACATTTGCCCAATGAAATATGTCATTTGATTCCTGACTCCTGCTACTATGAGTGCTGACTGTGGAGCCAAGTAAAATGAAATCCTTGACAACTTTGATCTTTTCTCCATTTATCATGATGTTGCTTATTGGTCCAGTTGTGAGGATTTTTGTTTTATATTGAGGTATAATCTATACTGAAAATTGTAGTCTTTAATTTCATCATTAAGTGCTTCAAGTCTTCTTTACTGTCAGCAAGCAAGGTTATATCATCTGCATATCACAGGTTGCTAATGAGTCATCTTCTAATCCTGATGTTATGTTCTTATTCATACAGTCCAGCAAATAATGTTATAGATTATAATCCACTGAACAAGAATCTATAAGGCTACATTGATATTAAAAAATAAACAAATGGAAAGAAGAGGTAGTTCTTTCTTACAATAAAAATGCCAACTAATAAATACAGAAGGAATAACAGAAAAGAAATAACTTTGGCAATCATCACAGTAATAATTCAGAGAAGAAATATCAAAGGATATGAAAACTATTATGTAAAATGGAATGAAGACAAGACAGTTGTATGGTCTCAAAATATCTCCCCACAAAATATTAATTACAAAGGGAAAAAATGACAAAATAGCTTTATAGTATAAAAACTTGGTAGGTACCTGTGATAGTTAAGGTAATCTCTCAACTTGGATGGGCCTGGTTTGGAGAGGCTGGGCAGTTGGATGCAGTTATTCCCCATAATGAGACTGGTAATCAACTCCATGGTACAATCTACTGGAGCAGCTGGGTACTTACTGCCTTAGGGATATGGTCTGCCTCCACTATGAAGAAAGGTTTCTAAGCGTTCTGGCACACTTGGATCCTGCATATAAACAGTCTTCATTCAGCAGACTGTCATGCTATCTGTTGATCTGGGGACTATTTCTGGATTTGAACTAGTGGCCCTGAACAAGCCATGTTGCTTAATAATTTGCCATTTTACTTGTCCACCTTAGGTTTGTCAGCCTCAGCAGCCAGCAGCTGCCTAAGAGAAACCTTCAGCTTCAGTGGACCAGGAGCAAGAGGCAGAGCTGAAGCCCAAGGTCAAGGGGCTGTCACTCAGCCCCTAGAGCTGGCACTTTGAACTTGAACTTCTAGCCTCCTAAACTGTAAGAGAAAAAAAAAGAGAAGTTAAAGCCATACATTTGTAGTACGTCTATTAGTTGAATCCGACTCACAGTGTCCCCTCCTTTCCATTTCTGAGGCAGCCATATCTCTATGGAAGTACACTGCCCAATCTTCCTTCCGAGGAGTGGCTGGTAGGTTTGAATCACAAGCCTTCTGGTTAGCAGTCAAATGCTTAGGCACTACGCCACCAGCGCTCCTAAGTAGGTCTAATCACAAAGGACCACTGGAAAAACTCAAAACTGAGAGCCATTCTACAAAATACCTATAATGTTTAAAAATATAAAGGTTATGAAAGTCAAGTAAAGACTGAGAAATTGCACAGACATAACTGGATACAATATGTGATTAGTGACTGGATCCTTTTGCTGAGGATGACATTGTTGGATGAAACTCAATGGGGTCTGTGGATGAGGAATAATGAGAGTTCTTTGTGTTATTCTTTGTAACTTTTCCTAAGTTTGAAATTCTTTCAAAGTAAAATTTATAAAACACTACTGTAAGTGAAAAGATTTCACAGCTATACTTTTAATTAAATTTGTCATAAAGATGGCCTTAGGTTAATTAATATAAAACAAAAATAGAACTGCAAGGGGGAAAAAAAGATGGTTAAAAAGTTCTCTATGTTGTTATAATATGGATGGAGCTTGAAAACATTATGCTGAGCAAAATAAGTCAATTACAAAGGACAAATAATAGGTGACCTTACTTGCATAGAAAGGCAGTAACAGGTAAATTGTATAGAGACCAAAATGTACTAGCGGTTACCAGGAGCAGAAGAAGGGGCAAACAAGGGTTTTATTGTTTATTGAGTATTGAGTTTCAGTTTATGGTGACAAAAAAAAATTGCACTGATTAAGGATAAGGATTGTATGGCTTACTCATGCAACTGATGTCAATAAGTTGTAAAAAGTTGAACTGCAAGTGTTGTGTAACATATATTTGCAACAAACGTTGGGGGTGGGGGGGGGAGACCGTAGTTGCTGAGGCTGCTTATGTACATCCAAATACCTCATGGGATTTTGTGTCTTGGTTTGGAAGTTTAAGGTCATGGTTTCATGGGACATCCCAGTTAATTAGCTCAATATTGTATTTGGTGCTTCTGTTATACCTCCTAGTTCATTTTATAGTGCCTGGGGTCTTAAAAGCTTGCAAACAGCTGTCCAAGCTGTCTAAAAACTGCATCTATCAAGTTTTTCCATTATAAAGCTATTTTATCATTTTTTTTCCCTTTGTAATCAGTATTTTATGGGGAGATATTTTGAGACCATGTAATTTTCCAGGGTAAAACAATTGATCTGTATGTGCCTAGACTAATTAGAAGAGTCAGAAAGAGGAGGAGAAAAGGGAATTCATGGCTAACTGCCTGTGAGAACAACTGTCTCCTCTACCGTGAGACTAGAACTAGATGGTGCCTGGCTACTATTACTGAGTGTTTTGATCAAAACTTTTATAGAAGACTCCGAATCCAAAGGGGGGAAATGCAGACAGAATTTCAAATTCTCATAGAATCTAGTCTTCCTGGAGGCAGGGGCTGGATGAACACTCAACACTATGACATTGAAAAAAATTTTAAATTTTAAACCTTAAACCAAAACTATCCCCTAAAGTCATCTTGAAACCGAACAACAGTTTAGCATAATTAATAAAGAATGTCTGCCTAGATCACTGTGCTATTTTAGAACTATCTATATGGGATCAAACTGCCAAAAGCAACTAAGAAGATTAGATGGGAAACTGAGGGGATGGATAGTAAGTGTACATTAATTGGGGAAGAACAACTTCAAAAATAAAGGTGAGAATAGATGCACAACTCAAAAAATGTAATCAGTTGACTTCCGATGAGACAGTGAAATATGCAGACAAGCTCCACAAACCCTCTTCAACAAAGAAAAGAAAAATCAATTGACAGAGATACAGAAGATAATCCTGGAACCCTGAACTTTAAAAGGAAGTATATAGAAGTGGATTAGGCACCAACTAATAGAAAAACTTGAACAAAAACAGTGAGTACAGAGACAGTCGGAGCAGTGGACTACCAGCTACTCTGACAAGACCAATAGCCTGAGTATTTCCAAGTGGTGCTGGGACCTGAGAATTGACCTAAAGATCAGCCCTGGTCACCAATGGCTGTAGGGACAACTGCACTGCTAGCCTATGACTAAGAAGGGAAATAGCAAGGAGGGAGACAACCTGAGCTGTGGACATTCAGCTGCCTGGAGGGCACAACTATTTTGATTGTTTACATGTGGTGGCCATTTTGAATATTTAAAGTGACACCATTCCATTCAGATTCCAGGAACCTAAGAATGCGCTCCATTTGCCAAGGGCAGTAGGGACATACATGAGGCTGACAATGGGAAAGGAGGTAGGTGGTGAGTATATAAGTGCTGCCAACTAGCAAATAGAAGAGCACAGTACAATACCCTGCTTACACACACAACATACAAACAAAACAGAGAAAACGAAAATCATGGGCAAGTCACTCCAACATACAATTACCAATTAAATATAAAAACAAAAACATCACAATGCCTCAGAGAAACAGAGCGTCACAGTCCACACAAAAAAGCAAGATAAAGCAGGAGAAACAAGGGACCAGGATTGTTGTTGTTATTGTTGTTGTTATGTGCCATCGCATCAGACCTGACTCATAGCGACCCCTCCTCGGGTTCTGAGGCTGTATCACTAAGGAAGTAAATTGCCCAACCTTCCTTCAGAGGAGTGGCTGGTGGGTTTGAATCACCAGCCTTCTGGTTAGCAGTCAAGTGCCTTAGGCACTAGGCTACCAGAGCTCCCAACAACAGAGACCAGGATACAGACCCAAAACACATCCCTAAGGAAGATGCAGCACTGGAACTCCCTGATAAGGAATTCAAAAGAATTATATTTAGGTACCTTCAACAAATTAAGAGGTCAAGGAAAAACACTGAAAAAATTGAGGAGAAAACCCCAGAACAACTTTGAAAGACAATATAAGAACAAAATGAAAAATAAGAAATGACACAAAACCCACAGAAATCCAGAAGATTAACACTAAATCTTCAGAAATACAAAACACATTGAATGGGCAAAGGAGTAGAACTGAATCAATGAAGACAGAATTAGTGAGACCAAAGACAAATACCTCAATATGTCTTTGGAAAGTGATCAATCAGAAAAAAGATCAAAACAAAATGAAGAAAGCCTAAGGTTCATGTGGGATACCATGAAAAGGAATAACCTACATGTAATCGGAATTCCAGAACAGGAAGAGACAAATAAAACCACAGAAAATATTGTCAAGGATTTGTTGGAAGAGAATTCTCCTGGTATGATAAAAGATGAGAATATATCCATTCAAGAAGTCCAACAAACGCCAAACAGGATAGACCCCAAAAGAAAATCACCAAGACATATCATTACCAAACTCACCAAAACAAAGACAATGAAAGAATCCTAAAAGCAGCATGGGAAAAATGAAAAGTTACCTACAAGAGGCAACCAATAAGAATAAGCTTGGATTTCTTGGCAGAAACCATGCAGTCAAGAAGACAATGGGATGGTATATAAAAAACCCTGAAAGTGAAAAATTTCCAACCAAGAATTATACACCATACACCCAGCAAAACTGTCCCTGAAATATGATGGTGAAAGTAGGACATTTCCAGATAAGCAGAAAGTAAGAGAATTTGTTAAAACCAGACCAACCTTACAAGAGATGCTAAAGGGAGTCCTTTGGACAGAGAACCAACAACAGCAAACAACAACTGACCATTAACACACATGATGACATAACCTAGAAACCAACCCAGTTATAGAAGTATCCAAAGTAAATAAGCCTACAAGATTGTAAAGAAGGAACGAGAGACATCAATAGACAAATGAAGACAACTACAAACCAAAAAGAAAGAAAAAAAGCTGTGCAGTTACAGAACTTCTAAATGGTAGGGAAGTCGAGACAACTACAAGATAGAACGGACTGCTCCAAACTCGGAAAGAAATTATACATCACAGGGTAACCTCAAAGAAAAATGATAAAACTTCACATCAAAATTAAAAAGAGGACCAGCACAAACATTTAGCAAATCCTAAAATGATAGCAACAAAGGAAGTGATAACACAGCTCATAAACAAAATGAGCACAGCACAGAAAATTGTATGGAAGAAATCAACACCATGAAAAAAGCATATAACAAGGTAACTATGGGGAGGAAGTGGGAGGGGAGCTGTTGCATTGTAAACTGTGGTCAATGACATGAGACAAAGTATATATGAACTGCTGTATGGAAAGTGAATTGCTCTGTAAATCTTCACCCAAATCACAATAAATAAAATAAAATTAAAAAAAAAAAAGAAAAGAAAAAGCATATGACAAAATGATACCAACAAATTCACACTTGTTGATAATTACATATCTGACAAGGGACTTATCTCTAAAATTTATAGAAAACTCCAACACCTCAACAACAAAAAGATTAACAATCCAATTTAAAAAATGGGCAAAAGACATGAATGGACACTTTACCAAAGAGGATACTCAGGCGGCCAGCAAATACATGAAGAAATGTTCATGATCATTAGCCATCAGAGAGATGCAAATCAAAACAACAATGAGATACCATCTCACTCCAGCCCTAATGGCAAAGTTCAACAAGACAGAAAATGGCAGATGCTGGAGAGGATGTAGACAGATTGGGACTCTCATCTACTGCTGGTGGGACTGTAAAATGACACAACCACTGTGGAAAACAGTATGGCAATTCCTTAAAAAGCTGGAATTAGAAATACCATTTGATCCAGCAATCCCATTACTAGGTGTATATATACATATATATATATATAAAAAGAAGTGATAGCCAGGAGAAGAACACATATACACCCATGTTCATCGCAGCACTATTTACAATAACAAAAAGATGGAAACAACATACATGCACATCAACAGAAGAACGGATAAGCAAACTATGGTACGTACACACAATGGAATACTATGTAACACTAAAGAATCATATAGAATCTGCAAAACACTGCATAACGTAGATGAACTTGAAGGACTTTATGCTAAGTGAAATAAGTCAATGACAGGACAAATATAGTATCAGTTCATTATTATAAAAACTCAAGAAAAGGTTTATATACGGAAGGGAACTTTCTTTCTTGTTTACTAGGGGTGGAGGGGAGGGGAGGAGAAGGAACACTGTAAAAAAAAAATTCATTTACCCATTGTCACTTTAGTTTTGTGTATTTCACTGCACATAAATTATATTTCAATAAAATGCATTTAAAAAAATGTAATCAATGTCACTGACTTTTACATGTTGAAATTGTGAAATTGTTGAGTATGTTCTGTTTGTATGTACGTTCTGCCATCTATGGTCTCAAAAAAAACAAAAATAATTTTTTAAGAAAATTTGTAGCCAAAACAAAAGGTTTTAGGTCATAGTTTGACACTCCTAAAAGGTATCACTTTGTTAATATTTTAAGAAGTCACACATAGCTATTTTGCCTCAATACCTGCTAATCAAATATACAATTGAAGAAAAGCACTACTTGTTCTTTCATCTATCAGGAAGATATAAAAACACTGTAACTACACCTAGGGAAAAAAATGTCAATAGAGGTAAAAGTAATCATAGGGTGATTATTTTACACTCACTTATGTAAAATAAAAGCAATCCTCCATCAGTGGAGAAAAGTAAACTAAGGCCAGTCAAGTATCTGTAACTCTCAAAAGCATAGTTCTGAAAAGATGACCATGCTTACTTCTGCTATTCACCACTGTGGAGTCAGCTGCTGACTCATGGCGACTTTATGCACAATATAAGCAGTCCCTGGCTTACAAAAGTCCAACTTAAGGACAATTCTTACTTGTTCTGCAATGTTACCTAAATGTGCTCTCACTTTGAAACAAACGAACTAATCCCTACTCCCAAAGATTCTTCATCACAATAACCTTCACTTGAAGTATATGCAGCTTTTAAATCATTGAAAATCATCTTGCACTAAAACCCAAGAAACCAAACCCACTGCCATCATGTTGATTCTGCAACCCTTTAGGACAGAGTAGATCTGCCCCCATAGAGTTTCCAACGCTATAAATCTTTACAGAAGCAGATTGTCTTATCTTTCTCCCACAAAGTGCCAGATGGTTTCATCAAACCGCCAATCTTTTGACTAGCATTAGAACCATATGCACTTGGTGTGACTTACCTACAAATTCTTAAAGACACAGGAACAGCTCTCTCTTGCAACTTGGAGACTGCATGTAGAAAGAAAAGCTACCCTGCCTTGCATCAAACTCACGATTGGTTGCAGACCAAACTGTTGTAATCCATAAGGTTTTCACTGGCTGATGTACGGAAGCACATTACCAAGCCTTTCTTCCTAGTCCATCTTAGTCTGAAAACTCCATTGAAACCTGTTCAGCATCACAGCAACACACAAGCCTCCAATGATAGACAGATGGTGGCTGTGCATGAGGTACATTGGCCAAACAAACACGGATCACCAGTGGGAGGCAAGAATTCTATCACTGAATCACTAATGGCTTATATGCTTAATTCTACTCCCCACCACCCACACAAAAAAAGCTTAACATATTAATTTAGGCTGTCAGATTACAAAAGTATACTACTTAGGCAACAGCCATTCAAAATGATGTTGTAGAATTTATTTATTGACACAAAAGATTCACAAGTGAAAAATCTGGTCTATGTACAGTAGGGATATTTAAGTACATTTTAAAATATATGCAACAGAAAAATTAGGAAGTTATATCCCAAAATACAAACAACAGTTATCTCTTTAAGATATGATCATGAGTGTTTATTTTTTCTGTATGAGTATTCTGTGATTTCTCTCCAGTACCAGTTGCCATTGAGTTAATACCAACTCAAGGCAATCCTACGTGTGCAGAGTAGAATTGCACTGCAATGAGTTTTCAATGCCCTCAGGAACTCTGGTGCAATGATTAAGACGTTGTTGTTGTTGTTGTTGTTTGCCTTCGAGTCAGCCCTGACTCATAGCGACCCCTCCTTGGGTTTCCGAGGCAGTATCACTACGGAAGTAGGATTGCCCAACCTTCCTTCCGAGGAGTGGCTGGTGGGTTTGAACCCCCAGCCTTCTGGTGAGCAGTCAAGTGCCTTAGGCACTATGCTACCAGAGCAAGACAGTTGATGCTAATCAATGGCTGGGCCCTTTCAGAAGCAGATTACCTGGCCTTTTTCTGAGGCCAGTCTGGGTGGCTTCAAACAATTAAATTTTAGTTTAGTGGCCAAGTGTTTAACTGTTTGTGCCACCCAATTATTTCTTTAAAGTGTACTGGTGTTTTGTTTTGTTTTGTTTACACTAAAAATGGAAGCTGAAAGTAATTGTTAAGCATTATTAAAAGTTAAAAAGCTTTCATTTTCTCTGGCATCATTATATTCTTGGTAAACCTTAGCAAACAATCTCAGCAGTATGAGGTATACCTGGTAATTCAAGACTTCCCTTAAAAATAAGGAAATAAGGCCTATTTGGGGAACTCTGGTAGCATGGTGGCTAAGGCACTTGACTGCTAACCAGAAGGCTGGTGGTTCACACCCATCAGCCACTCCTGGGAAGGAAGATTGAGAATCTACTTCCGTAGAGATACTGGTAGAGATACTGCCTCTCGGAAACACAAGGAGTGGTCACTATGAGTCAGAGCCGACTCAACATCAGTGAATTTGGTTTGGTTTGGTTTAAGGCCTATTTGAATATCACCTTTCTTATAAAATCAAAGCCAAACTCACTGCCATCGAGTCGTCTCCGACCCACAGCAGCCCCCACTGGGTTTCCGAGGCTGTAAATCTTTACGGAAGTAGATCACCCAGGCTTCCTTCTAGAGAGCTGCTGGTAGGTTTGAACACCTGACCTTCTGGTTAACAGTCAAGTGCCTTATCCACTATGCCACCAGAACTCCCAATTTTCTTATAGTTTTATCAGTTATACATAAGGAAGTCAGAGGCAGGATCTCTGGATCTAGATTGCCAGAACTCAAATCTCAGCTACACCACTTAGGGCCTACATGACACTGGATCACTTTTTAACCTTGCTGTTACGGATTAAACTGTATCACCCCAAAGTACGTGTGGGAATCTTAACTTCTATACCTATAGATGTAATTCTGTTTGGAAACAGGGGTTCTTTGTTATGTTATTTAGATCTTACTTTAGTAAGGTGATTTTTAAATCTAAACACTTCTGAGTTAAAAAAAAAAAAAGAACACCAGACACAGCAACACACTCATACAGTGGCAAACAGATGTCATGTGAAGACCACCAAGGAACCAAGGAACATCCATGGTACAAAGAAGGAGTCAACTCCTGAGACTCTGATAGAGATTTTTAGCTTCCAGAAGTGTAAGAAAATACATTTCTATCCTCTAAAACTACCCACTTGTAGACAGGCTGGATGATGAGGTTTGTCTAGGCAAAAGGGAATATACCCATAACCATATATGAGGATGGCAGACAGTATTTCTACATACGTATTTGTATATGTTGTAACAATGTTCAACTACATAATAGAGCTAACAAGGGACAAAGTTATAATAACTTCTTGGCCATAGCTAACCACACCGAGGAAACGAGTAGTTAGACCCGCGGGCTCGGGACCATGATCACAGGGGACATTAAGCTCAACTGGTATAACATACTCCACAAAAACACTGTTCTACATCCTACTTTGGTGAGTAGTGACTGGGGTCTTAAAAGCTTGCAAGCAGCCATCTAGATGCAACACTGGGTCTCTCCTTGTCCATAGCAAAGAAGAACAAAGAAAATGAAAGACGCATGGAAACAGTTAGTTCAGGAGACTAGGAGACCATGAGATCCTCAGCCAATATGACCATGAGACGAGAAGAACTAGATGGTGCCTGGCTACCACTGTCAACTATTCAAAAAGGGATCGGTGTAGGAGATCCTGGATAGAGTAGGAGAACAATGTGGAACAAAACTAAAAATCATAAAAAAAAAAAAAGACAAGGTATACTGGTCTGATAGAGTCTGGTGAGACCACCAAGATTATGGCCCCTAGTTAACCTTCAGGTCTGGAACTGAACTCACTCCTGTGGCTTCCAGCCAGACATTAGGCAGGCATATAGGGTGAACATACACATCAGGTAGATACACTCCTTAGAGCGATCGATCAATCATGAGAGAACCAAAGGGCAGTGTTTGAGGGAGATAGCTCAGGGGGCAGAAATGCATAGGAAAGGACACAGAAGAGGTAACTACAAGGAGGAAGTGGGAAGGGAGCTGTTACATTGTGGGCATAGCAGTCAACGTCATGAAACAAAATGTGTATGAACTGCTGAATGGAAAATGTATTTGCTCTGTGAACTTTCATCCAAATCCCAATAAAAATTTTTAAAAAATAATAATAAAACTACCAACTTGTGATATTTCTGTTGAAGCAGCACAAGGGAATTAAGACAGTCTCTGTACCAGTTTCCTCATCTATAAAATAAAGTTTGTGCTAGTTATTGAACAGAATTATTTATTTAAAGCACTTAGTACCTGGCACATAGTAAGCACTCAGCATGCTATTAGTATTATTACTATTAATTTCTTTTACAGGTGAGGATGCTGAAGTACTAAAACCAAAAAACTCATTCCTGTCAAGTTGATTCCAATTTATAGTGAACTCGCGTATTACAGAGCAGAACCACTCCATTGGGTTTTCTTGGCTGTAATCTTTACAGAAACAGATTGCCAGGTCTTTCTTCCACAGAGCCACTAGGTAGTTTCAAACTGCCAAACTTCTGGTCAGTAATCAAGCAGCCAAACTTAAACTGTTTGTGCCACCCACACCTGAAGTACTAAAATCAGTTAAATAATTTGCCTGGAAACAAAGACTGTTGTTGTTGTTGTTATGTGTCGTCAAGTAGGACCCGACTCATAGCGACCCCTCCACGGGTTTCCAAGGCGGTCTCACTACAGAAGTAGATTGCCCAACCTTCCTTCCGAGGAGTGGCTTGGTGGGTTTGAACCACCAGCCTTCTGGTTAGCAGTCAAGTGCCTTAGGCGCTACGCTAGTAGAGCTCCTGAAAACAAAGACAATGGGGTTTTTTTTGTTTTGTTTTGGGGGCTGAGTTGCCAGACAGGGAGAAAGAAAGTGAACAGACATACACAAATCCAAAATCCTAAATCTACTTTCCTAAATTGCTATTATGAAAAACAAATGAAAGGTCTACCATAATGCTCAATAACTTACTTTTTTTCCTTTCCCAACCTGTGTTCTTTTTGCACAGAAACAGACCTGGTTTTTCAATCATTCACATCCCCAAACCACCTTTCCTACAGACTTTTATTTTAAGTTAACTGTATCTCTTCTAACTCTTTTCCCACCTAGTAGTCTTATATTAGGAAGTTATACCTTGATCTTTTGAGTCAAGTGGTTCTGTGCAATTCCATCTGTGATGGATTCAGAGAAACTTTTAAAATGCTAGAAATAAAGAAAACAATACCTTTTTTTTTTAATGATTAAGAACCTACTCTGATTTTCAATTTCCCTGAATTTTATAAAATATAAAATGTCGAGATGAAAACTCCTGAGTCAAAAGACCTGCATTCCAATTCTGAACCAGCTGATAAGTAGGCCAGCAACCTCAAGTTGATGATTTTGCCTCTTCTGCAAAAAGAGGTGAGTAGGTTATGTTACTGATAAGATTCCCTCTAGCTCCAAACTTCTACCTCTTACACAAACCTAATAATGGACAATTCACAGGAAATTTCATGCTTCTGTGATGTATCCAGGAGCTCTGGTAGCATAGTGTCTAAGGCACTTGACTGCTAACCAGAAGGCTGGCGGTTCAAACCCACCAGCCACTCCTCGGAAGGAAGGTTGGGCATTCCTACTTCTGTAGTGATACTGCCTCGGAAACCCAAGGAGGGGTCGCTATGAGTCGGGGCCGACTCGATGGCAAACAACAACAATGATGTATCCTGTGACTGAAATCTCTCCTTGCCCTTTTAGAGAACTCTTGGTCACCCTCATTAAATATCACTCACTTCTCATGTGAAACCTTCTGCAGACCAAACAGAACAAATAGTTCCATATACTTTGGAATACACGATTGTAATGCATCTACCACATCTATCCATATAATAAGGAGCTCTTGTGGCACAGTGCCTAAGGCATTTGACTGCTACCCAAAAGGCTGATGGTTCAAACCCACCAGCTGCTCCAATAGATGGAAGGAAAATGGGGCAATCTACTTCCATAAAGATTTACCACCACAAAAACCCAAAGTGGGTCACTGTGAGTCAGAATCAACTTGATAGCAGTGAGTTTGGTTTCTCTGTTTTTTGTATGGGCAAAATATTAAATGATAAGGGCAACAACAAAAGAAGATGGAAGGAAAACACAGAGTCACTGTACCAAAAAGAACTGATTGGTGTTCACCCATTTCAGAAGGTGGCATATGATCAAGAACCAATGGTACTAAAGGAAGAAGTCAAAGCTGCACTGAAGGAACTGGCAAAGAACAAGCCTCCAGGAATTGACAGAATACCCACTGAGATGTTTCAACAAACTGATGCCACACTGGAGGCGCTCACTCGTCTATGCCAAGAGATTTGGAAGACATCTACCTAGCCAACTGACTGAAAGAGATCCATATTTATCACCATTCCAAAGAAAGGCGTTCCCTCCCTGGAGAGAACAATCATGGGAGAAAGAAGGACTGCTTATGCACAGAGAGATAGCTCAGGGGGAAGGAGTGCATGGAGGGATAGACACAGGGAAAGGTGACTGTTGGGAGGAAGTGGGAGGGGAGCTGTTGCATTGTGGTAAATTGTGGTCAATGTCATGAGACAAAGTGTATGTGAACTGCTGTATGGAAAGTGAATTTGCTCTGTAAATTTTCACCCAAATCACAATTAAAAAAAAAAAAGGTGTTCCACAGAATGTGGAAATTATCGAACAATATCATTAATACCTCATGAAAGAGAAATCTTACTGAAGATAATTCAAAAATGGTTACAGCAGTATATTGACAGAAAACTTCCAGAAATGCAAGCTGGATTCAGAAGAGCATGTGGAACAAGGGCTATCACTGTGGATGTCAGATGGATCTTAGCTGAAAGCAAAGAATACCAGTAAGATGTTTACTTGTGTTTTATTGACTATGTAAAAGCATTCAATCTTGTGGATCATAACAAAGATAACACTGAGAAGAATGAGAATTCCAGAACACTTAATTTTTCTCCTGTACACAGACCAGGAGGCTGTTGTTCAGACAGAACAAGGGGATACTGCATGGTTTAAAATCAGGAAGGGAGTGCATCAGGGTTGCATCCTTTCACCATACTTATTCAATCTGTATGCTGAGCAAGTAATCCAAGAAGCTGGACTATATGAAGAAGAATATGGCATCAGGATTGGAGGAAGACTCATTAACAACCTGCAATATGCAGATGACACAGCTTTGCTTGCAGAACGTGAGGATGACTTGAAGCACTTATGAAGATTAAAGACTTCAGTCTGCAGTATGGATTACACCTCAACATAAAGCAAACAAAAATATTCACAACTGGACCAACAAGGATCATCAAGATAAATGGAGTAAAGATTGAAGTTGTCAAAGATTTCACACTGCTTGGGTCCACAATCAACACCAATATAAACAGCAGTCAAGACATCAAAAGACGTATTGCACTGGGCAAATTCGCTGCAAAAGACATCTTCCAAGTGACAAAGAGCAAAGATGTCTCCTTGAAGACTAGGGTGCACCTAACCCAAGCCATGGTATTTTCAATCACCTCATATGCATGTGAGAGTTGGACAATGAATAATGAATTTCGAAGAAGAGGTGAATCTTTTGAGTTGTGGTGTTAGCAAAGAATACTGAAAGTACCATGGACTGTCAAAAGAACAAACAAATCTGTCCTGGAAGAAGTACAGCTGGAATGCTCTTTGGAAGTGAGAATGGCCAGACTTCGTATTACCTACTTTGGTCATGTTGTCAGAAGGGACCATTCCCTGGAGAAGGCTATCATGCGTGGTAAACTGGAAGGTCAACAAAAAAGGGGAAGTTCCTCAACAAGATGGATTGACACAGTGGCTGCAACAATGGGATAGATACAGCAGGGATTGTGAGACCGGCACAGGACCAGGCAGTGTTTCGCTCTGTTGTACATAGCGTTGCAATGAGTCAGAGATGACTCCACAGCACCTAACAACATTATCTTCACCAAAGCACTATGAGCTCCAGGTAGAAACTGTTTTATCTAACATCTCCACAGTCCCACATGTTCCACAATGCTTGGCACACACCAGGTGCTAAGAATATGTTTAAAGATTTAAGTCTACAAAATTAAATTAAGTTCCTTTAAGTCTTCTGTATCCACCATCTGGATGTTTTCCTTAATTTGAAGCTTAATTTGGTTCAGTATGCAGTAGAACCAAAGCTTTGTCCCAGTCAAATCACCATATGCAAAGCAAACTTACCTGAGTACTGCACAAAAGGTACACAAAGGTATCACTGTAGCAGATGATCTGGGGATTTCCTAATGTACCTCAACTCTGTACCCAAAAAACCTCCTGATCCTGCTCTACTTTGTACCATGGCTTATGACTTCCTAGTAAGAAGTCACTGGTTGGTATAAACTGTTACTTGTGCAGCTGCTAAATAAATTCTGCATGTTCAAGTCCACCCAGACATTTTCCTTGGAAGAAAGGCCTAGTGATCTACTTCCAAAATATCTGCCATTAAAAACCCTATGGAGTACACAATACTCTGACACCCAGGGGGCCGTCACACATCAGAATCGACTCAACTGCAACTGGTTTTACCACATACAGGTATGCATCTCTTAACATCTACCACATGTTCTGTGAATTAGGACGTTATGTGATTTGGACTATGTGTGGACAACATTATTATATACAGTACATATATGTGTATATATTTGATACATATATATCAAAGTAAACACTCCCCCTCACCCCAAGCAAGCTGCTCCTGCTCTCCTTTAGCAGCCAGAGCCTAGAGGTTTGCAAACTGGCACCTGCAAGTGGCTGCTTCTGGGTGCACAGCACTCTTCCAGCAGCCCTGGGAATCCTGGTCAGAACCTGAAGCCCAAGGGGAAAGTTGGGGGCGAGGGATGAAAGAAGGAGGGATTGAGAGGAAAGACCACATCTATAGCCTAAGTTTAGTCTGGGCTGCTTCTCTGTCTCCTTCAGAAGTGGGAGCCAGGAACCTAGCAGGCACTGTCTCCTGGCATCCTTCCAAGCAAGACCCTCCTCCCTGACCCACTGGCATATATGTGGAACTAATGTTATGCAGTACATCCAAAAAACCAAAAACCAAACTCACTACCATCAAGCACATACCTGTATGTAATTTACTGATGGTTTAGTTTTTATGGCGATTATGGTCCCTCACTAGAACATAAACTCTACTACGGAAGGAAATTTTTGCTGTTTTATTCATTAGTGATACCCAGCGTCTATACCAGTGCCTGGCACAAGTAATTTTCAAATTTTTTCCTTCTACCTTACAGCTGTCATGAACTATCACTTTCTGAACCCTATCTGACACTGTCCTATTTCCTCTGCTCCAACCACTTACAGTAGACTTCCAAGTAGGTATCCGGGAGCTCTGGTGGCATAGTGTCTAAGGCATTTGACTGCTAACCAGAAATCTGGCAGTTCAAACCCACCAGTCACTCCTTGGAAGGAACCTTGATTGGGCAATCTACTTCCGTAGAGATACTGCCTCGGAAACCCAAGAAGGAAGGAGGGATCGCTATGCGTCATGACCAACTTGACAGCAGTGAGTTTGGTTTGGTTTAAGTAGGTGTCCAGGAACTGGAGAAAAATATTTTTATTTAACTCTTAAACTGTAACCCTTCCTTTTCTCTGCTCACCTTTTAATACAAAAATTGTATTCAGGAAACTATAGTAAATAACAGATACAAGAAATAACCAAAACTTTCTTCTTTCACTTCCAATAGTAATCTGTGCGTTCTTCACTTCAGATTTTAAACTAAATCCAAAAATGTTTGATTAACTCTTTTGGATTGTCTAGTATATGGGATAGCATATGGGAATATGCTGTTATATAAAGACCTGACTGAAAAATTGTGCTTGAAAGAGTGCAAACTCTCTAAAGTGGTATATACATAAGTTATGGCAACATTTATCTTATGTAATGCTTCAAGAAGAAAGAAACTTATCCACAGCAATTCTGAATCTAATAAACACTGAGCCATGTAAAAATAGGATCCTATTGTAATTGTATTCAGAAAATAGCACCAGGACCTTCTCCACCCCCTCGTTTCAGCCAAATATGGCTCTCCCTGCTTGGACCAATTTAGCTTATGAATTCCAAGGGACCCAAGCCCCCAACAGCCGTCACCGACATTATCTAGTACTATTTCTAAAACAGCTTTTAAAATCTTAAAAAAAATCAAACATCAGCAATATAAAATTATACTCAAGCTTCAAGCTGAGAAGCCTATATATTTTGATTCAAACTAAAACTGGAAACAAAACCTTCTTAAAAGTCACCCAGTCCTCTCATTTCACTACGTGAATCTGACAAACTCAAGAGTCCATTTCTAGGATGAGCCTAACAGAGGGATTTCACAAGATCATAGGCAGTCTGGTCGCATAGTGCCTAAGGCACTTGACGGCTAACCAGAAGGCTAGCGGTTCAAACCCACCAGCCACTCCTGGGAAGGAAGGTTGGGCAATCTACTCCCGTAATGATACTGCCTCGGAAACCCAAGGGGGGTTGCTATGAGTCAGGCCAACTCGACGGCACAAACAACAACAACATAGGCAGTCTGACACTAGCCAGGACCCCTGTACTTATTAGAAATATTAACAAGTCCTGGTGGTCAGCCTTCTGTGACCATTCAATGTGGGGAAATTAGGGTGGGTTAAAGTGCCAGGATTCAGATGCCAATTTGATAACTAATTATGGAATGTGGGAAAAAGAAATAAATGAAAACAGAAAGTAACCTTTAAATGCTATTTTTCTCCACAACTTTAAAGGCGAACATGGGGTGGGTTTCAACCTCCAGTTTGTATGAGCTTTCTAACTACAGACGAAACTTAGGTGAACCCAAGCTGTCAAAAGAGTAATTCCTCAGGGTGTAATCCCATTTTAGAATGAGTGGCTTGTCCTTTGCCTCCATAATCCCATCTGACCGTCACATCTTACTGCCCTTCCCCTCTCAAATTCGTCTGGAACAAATGATAAGTGATAATGACAAGCACTAAATGTGACGCTAAAATTGGCATTTACAAATGACTTGCAAAACAACTCCCTAATGGACCTAATCAACCCAGAACACACTACCCTGACCGTATTTGGTGGTTGTGTAAAAAGATAAAAAAAAGTCCTATTCTTCAGGGAAGCAAGCTGGGAGAAAGGAGTCATCCATCGGGAAAGCAAGAACCTGCTCCAGTCCCTCGCTCCAAAACGTCAAGCTTCCAGCAGGGGACCCTGAGCAGCAAACAGCCTCCTTTTGGTGTTACATCCACAGGACTCGTCACCCCACCATCCCACTCCTAAAATCTAAGAACCTAACCCAAACCCACTGCCGTCGAGTCGATTCCAACTCGTAACGACCCTATAGGGCAGAGGAGAACTGCCCCATAGGGTTTTCAAGGCTGCAATACTTTATGCGAGCAGACTGTCACATCGTTCTCCCGCGGAACTGTCGGTGGGTTTGAACTGCAGTGCTCGCAGTTGAGCACTTTAACCACTATACTACCTTTAAACCTAAGAGGGAGGTTAAAAGGGGTGGTGGGGAAAGTACGACGCTTTATTGTCTGTGCTTAGGAACCAGAAAAAATTAAAACGGGCAGCCAGACAGGGACAGCGGACAGGCACGCGTCGGATACAGGTCACGCGGAAGAGTGGGAGGTATCTATGAAGCGCTTACACACAAACAAACCAGGGCATCAGAACTAAGGAAATGGTTGGGATGATGGAGAAATCCGGGCACAAGCACCCGGCTGTACTGCGACCTTGAGGTCCAGGGAGAAAGCCTTGTTAGGAACTGGAGGACTCCACGAGAGCTCCGAGAGGGCCCGGGAGGAGGGGGCAGTCAGGAAGCGCCAGCGTTCGGGGCAGGTCCCAGAACGTGCTGGAACGCCCGCCGGAGCAGCGCGGAGCGAGGCCGTCTGCCTCTGGTCAGGCCCTGGCGGGCCGAGCGCAGGGGACCGGCGCCGGGCCCGAGGCCCAGGTCGCGCCCAAACAAAGCCGACGAGCTGGGCCTGGATACTCACAACAAGAAGCTCATGTCGGCCGCGGCGTGGGCTGCAGGCTCAACGGTCGGGTGGCCTCGGAGGAGCAGCGGTGGCGGCCAGGGAATAGGAGGACAAGCGGGAGGATGAAGGAGGAGGGGTGCACCGTCTCTTCCGCGGCAACACTTGTTCAGCTTTGCTAGTTCCAATGGCAGGCAGAGGGGGCGGAAGTGGGAAGCGCAAGACTTGAATCACTCAATAGGAGAAGAAGGAAAGGGAGGCGGGGAAAGGGCCGCCGGCTGCTCAGAGAACGCCGGGCGACTACCGCGCGGCTCCCTTAACCCATCCCCCGTGTCTTGCTCCCTTGCGACCCTGGATTCCACCAGCTCTCGCGAGAGCAACGCGCGCCTAACCCGCCTCTCACGCCTATGGCCGGTGGTCCATCACTTTCTCGTCACCTTACCAGACAAGGGACCTTGTTCAGTGTGTGTGCCAGGCTTCCGGACCCACCGATTCCTATCCACCCGGTTAGGGATCGTAGGAGACCGTTCTGAACTGTTCTGCTGTGTTTCAAAGCCTGGGAGGAAGTGGGCTTCAACTCCAGAATGTCAGAGTCCTGCAGTGAGGGATGGAATTGCTGCCAGAGTTGTGCCCACAGTGAGTGCCCACCAAAGGATGATGAAAGGTTATGGAATCTCTTTCTCTGCTGGTATATAAATACAAGATGATGTTTCATCTAGTTGGAATGGTTTGGGTGTGGTTATGCCTCAGAAGAGGAAAGAGACTACGTCTTGGTCTTTTTGTGAATATATTTTAAAACCATGAACTAGAATGAGGTCAAGATCCATCACTGACAGTATGAAAAGGCAAGATAGAATGTCATCAACACCTAGAAAAACTGAATGGAGCTGAGGATAAGAGCTAAAGTCATTTCATCATGGGTCCCAGGGTGGTAGGCTGGTTGGTGCACAGTGGCAACAATGATTAAACATGTATGTGCTGAAGTCAGTTATAGCTGCTGAGCTCTCAGTCCCCCTTACAGAGGGCCTTTCAATCTCACATAATTAAGGGGCACAGGACATCTCTTTATATATTTAAGAATGGCCCACAGTCCTTGAATATCACCACAGCATTATCAGTTGCTGGGGAAGTATGGGTACCCATTTATCTTACACAAGAAATGTCCACATTCTTTACTTATAACATCCATCAAATCTACAAATATATTTTCAAAGAAGCAGAACAAAAATTAATGTTCAGATGTTAACCAGTCTTTGGCTTATCATTCCAAAGGACATAGTAGACTTAAAGGGGGCGCAAATATGAAAGTTATTTTATTAGGTTTTCAGACGAGTGCAGCCACTCCTTGTCTTTCATTGGAGGCTTACATGTTTCCCTGAAGCTGAAATAGATTTCAGCAGAGCTTCCAAGCTAAGACACACTAGAAGAAAAGCATGGCAATCTACTTCTGAAAATCAGCCAATGAAAACCGTATGGATTACAATAGTAGGATCCACAAGTGATTATGTGTTTGCCAGAGGACTAAGCAGTGTATTCTAGTGTTGTGCATGTGGGTGCCATGAGTCAGAGGCTGCCTCCATATCAGCTAACAACATCATACACTATAAGCTTGCCATTTGGTAAACCAAACCATAAAAAAATAAAATATTGAGATCTTGACACTTACCTAAGGAGCAGTAGAAGTGACTGGAATAATTTGGGAAGATAAAAGACCTTAAAGACTCAAAGATTGGAGCTCTGGTGTCACAGTGCCTAAGGCATTTGGCTGCTAACCAGATGGTTGTTCAAACCTACCAGCTGCTCTGCGGAAGGAATATGGGGTTAATCTACTTCCACAAAGATTTACTGCCCTGGAAACCCAGTGGGGGTTGCTATGAGTTGGAATTGACTCAATGGCAGTAGGTTTGGTTTTCTTTCTTTAAAAAAAAAAAAGACTCAAAAGATGCAGAAAAGGAGGGAAGAGTATTTATTTTAATATAATGGACATAATGGATTTATGACATAAAAGCCCTGTGTTCCAGGTATTAATATAACACTAGCATGCGACATAATTCCTTACAAGTCTTTTGAAGATAAAACATGCATTACCAGATTAGGAGATTTTGTTTTTTGGGAAAAGCAAGTCATTTAATCTGTCGGAACTTCTATTTTACCTTCTTTATAAGATGAGAGCATCAGATTATTATATAACCTGAAAATTACCTTCCAGTTCTAAAATTCTGTCACGCCAGGGGTATTCATCAAATGACTAGCACACAATGCCCAACTGCTCTCTGATTTGGAAAGCTGGCTTAAGTGAACTTACTTTTTATTTGACACAATTTAGGTGCATTCTGTTGGCACTGAAGGAGCTCTGGTTGCATAATGGTTAAAGAATTTGGCTGCTAAGGTAAAGGTCGGTAGTTCAAACCAGCTGCTCCACAGGAGAAATATGAGGCAGTCTGCTTCCATTAAGATTTACAGCCTTGGACCACTGTCATCCACTTGGAAGGGATGTACGAGATCCTGCATAGAGAGGGAGAACAATGTGGAACAAAACTCAAAATCATTTGGAGGCAAAAAAAAAAAGAAGGTGGGGACCAGGTTTGCTGGTCCAATAGAGCCTGGTGAAACCACTGAGACTATGGCCCCTGGCTGCCCTTCAGGTCTGGAATTGAACCCACACTTGTGGTTTCCAGCCAAACAAAGTACAGGCAAGTGAGTTAAACATTTACCTCAAGTGGACACACACCCTGGAGAGAACAATCATGGGAGAAGGAAGGGCTGCTTATGCACAGGGAGACAGCTCAGGGTGCAGAAGAGTATGGAGGGATGAACACTGGGAAGAGGTAACTATGGGAAGGAAGTGGGAGGGGAGCTGTTGTATTGTAAATTTTGGTCAATGACATGAGACAAAGTATATGTGAACTGCTGTATGAAAAGTGAATTTACTCTGTAAATCTTCACCCAAATCAAAATAAAATTTAAAAAAAAAAAAAAAAAAAGATTTACAGCCTTGGAAACCATAAGGGGCAGTTCTAGTCTGTCCTAAAGGGTCGTTACGAGTCAGAACCAACTCAATGGCAGCAGGTTTGGTTCAGTTTATGAACAAATGGGGGAATATCGTCAGAGGAGACAATCTGCAAAAACATCTGCTAAGGAGAGTTGCTTGGATTTAACAGCTGACAAAACATAAATACATTGGTCCTAAAAATGTTTGTAAATGATATAGAATATAATTTCAGAAGGTTAGATATTTAAATCAAGCAATGGCTGTCACATAAAATTATTCAACATTTCAAAAACATTAAAAATTCAGAATCAAAAAGAAGATATATTCAAATAAAAATTTGAAATTAGAAATTAAAAAATTAGAAAAATTAAAATTAGAAATTAAAAATTTCTAATTCTAACCTCTCCACCAATTTATATTTTATACCACTCTTTTCCTAAAATTCAAATTTCAAGAAGTTATTCTCCTGGTTAAACTCTTATAGCCCTTTTAAGGCAAGATTATCAGCCAACTTTCAAAATAATTGCTATTAAAATATGATATAATATGAATAGAATACATTGTGAGTGAGCATGTGCCCTCATATATCTTTAAATATTCATGGAAGTTAGTTTCTCATTATAAGAAACAAATATGTATTTATGTAAACAAATAAGATAAATTATGTAGATATTTCTAGTTCTAATCTCTCCACCAATTCATACTTTATACCCCTCTTTTCCTAAAATTCTAATTTCAAGAAGTTAATTTTAAGAGCTATGGAATAAACAGGTAATATGATAGTGTAATGGTGAGGGAAGAGGACCTAAGTTACATTGGGTGGTTAAAAAAGGCCTCTCAGATAAAGGCTGGTGGGTTTGAACCCACCAGCCACTCCTCAGAAGGAAGGTTGGGCATTCCTACTTCCATAGTGATACTGCCTCGGAAACCCAAGGAGGGGTTGCTATGAGTCGGGGCCTACTCGATGGCAAATAACAACAACAACAACAAGGAGATAATATTTTTGCTGAGGCCAGATGGAAGAGGAGCCAGTCTTGCAAAGAGCACAGGGAAGAGCATTTCCTGCTAGGGGGAGAGCAAATGCAAAGGCTCTAAGGTAAGAAATAGTTTAAAGCATCCTTGGAGCTAACAGATTAAGGCCTGGGCAGAATGAGCAAAGAGAAGAATGGCTTCAGATGAGGCTGGGCATGGAGACAGAGAGCAGGCTAGGGCCACAGGCCCATGTAAAACATTTGGTGTGGTAGTTCAGTTTCTGTGTCATTGGCTGGGCCTGGTTGAGTGGCTGGGCAGCTAGATGTAGTATTCCCCATGATGAGACTGGCAATCAACTCCATGGTGGAATCTACTGTGAGCAGCTGAGTAGCTGCCTTTGAGTATGTGGTCTGCTTCCCACATATAAGAAACAGCTTTGGGAATGGTCTCTAGCTTATGGCACGCTTGGACCCTGCATGTAGCTGTGTCGTTGTTCAGCAGCCTGTCATGCAATGCCAACCTTGGGACTTACATATGGCCTGCCATATGGTGTGGTAACATTGGCACTGTACCTTTTTACTTGTCAACCTTGGGCTTAGCAGCCTCAGCAGCCAGCAGCTGTCCAAGTGAAGAAAAAGCCTCTAGCTTCAGTGGGCCGGAAGCTGAAGGCAGAGCTTAAGCCCAAGGTAGAGGGGCTTTCACCCAGCCCTTAGAGCCTGGCACTTGGAACTTGGACTTAAAGCCTCCACATTGTAACAATAAACTCCTGTTTGTTTAGGTCATCCTATTTGTGGTATATTCTTGTCAGAGCAGAACTAGGTAACCAGAACATTTGGATTTTATTGTAAGGGCATTGGGAAATGTTGGAAGATTTTCAGCAGAAAAGTAAAATAATTAAAGGTTAGGAAGAAATAAGATAATCTGAAGAACATTGGGTTTGTTTGTTTTTTATATTTTGGAAAATGTCAAACATACAAAGGGGCCAAAACCAAAAACCAAACTTACTGCCTTACAGTTGGTCCAGACTCATAGTGACCCCTCCTTGGGTTTCCGAGGCAATATCTCTACAGAAATAGATTGCCTAATCTTCCTTCCGAGGAGTGGCTGGTGAGTTTGAACCACCAGCTTTCTGATGAGCAGTCAAATGCCTTAGGCACTACACCACCAGAGCTCCCAACAAAGGGGCATAGGTTAGTATTCAAGAACTGTTAGCTCATTTCTTCTGGAGAACAGGCTGCATGGGACCAACATGCCAAAAGAGAAGCCAGTTAGAAGATCAGTTGTTCCTCAATAATCATGATTTGGTTTAAGATGCAGTTATTCATAATAGAATGGGTTAATAATCTAGAGTTGTAAAGCCAAGAACACTGGTGGTTGATTGATTGTGGAGATGAAGAAAAGGAAGGAATCCTAAATTTTTGGCTTTAGCAACTGGTCAGTCATGCTGCCGTTTATTGAGATAATGAAGATGAAAGTCACAACTTTGGGGTAGAATGAAAAGTTCCATTTTGGACACGTTAGCTTTGAGATGTCTTTTAAACATCAAAGTAGAGATGTCAGAGTTTTGATTACTGTGTGAATTCTGGGGAGAGACTGGAACTAAAGGTATAAATGCGTAAGTTCACAACAAGTAAATGGTATATGAAACCAAGGGATTGGCTTTTACATAGCAATTTACATACCAGATAAAGGCAGACTTAATAAAGTGTTATCTTAACGTAAAACTCTATTTCTGCTTTCTTGTTGTGGTAGTTAAGGTTGTGTGTCAACTAGGCTGGGACTGGTTGAGTGGCTGGGCAGTGGATATAAGTTATTCCTCGTGGTGAGATTGGCAATCAGTTCCATGGTGGTATCTACTGAAGCAGTTGAGTAGCTGCTTTAGGGATGTGGTCTGCTTCCAGCATATAAGAAGAAGCTTCAAACTATTTGCAATAGCAAAAAGTTGGAAACAACCTACGTGCCCATCAACAGAAGCACAGATAACCTAACTGTGGTACATACACACAATGGAATAATATGCAACACTAAAGATTAACATAGAATCTGCAAAACACCACATAACATGGATGAACTTGGAGGACATTACATTATGCTGAGTGAAATAAGTCAATCACAGAAGGACAAATACAGTATTAGTTCATTATTGTAAAAAGTCAAGGAAAGGTTTATATATGGAAGGAAACTTTCTTTGTTGGTTAAGAGGGGTAGGAGGAGAGATGAGGGAACACACAAAAAAAATGCATTGACCCATGTTGCTTTAGTTTTGTGTATTTCACTGTACATAAATTATATTTCAATACAATGTATTTTTTTAAAAAAAAAAAGCATCTTTGAGGAAGGTCTGCAGGTTTTTGGCACACTTGAACCCTGCATGTGGCCAACTTATTGTTCAGCGGCCTGCCATGCCTGCTGATCTTTGGACTTTTTCTGGACTTGAATTAGTGATCTGTCATGTTGTTTGCTATTCATAAGGTTTTAGCATAGCATAGCAATAGCAAACCTTTCACATGCATATGAGGGGATTGAAATTACCATGGCTAGCTTGGGTTATTTGCTTAAGACTTTAAAGAGGTCTTTTGCACCAGATTTGCCCAATGTAATAAGATGTCTGATTCTTGATTGCTGCTTCCATGGGTGTTGATTGTGGACCTAAGTAAAATGAAATCCCTGACCACTTCAATCTTTTCTCCATTTATCATGATGTCACTTATTGGTCTAGTTGTGAGGATTTTTGTTTTCTTTATATTGAGGTGTAATCCATGCTAAAAATCTTTGATCTTCATTAGTAAGTGCTTCAAGTTATCTTCACTTTCAGCAAGCAAGGGGGTTGAGTCATCTGCATATCTCAGGTTGTTAATGACTCTTCCTCCAATCCTGATGCCTCTTTCTTCATATACTCCAGCTTCTCAGATCATTTGCTTAACATACAGATTGAATAAGCATGGTGAAAGGATACAACCCTGACACACACCCTTCCTGATTTTAAACCATACAATATCCCCTTATTCTATTTGAACAACAGCCTCTTGGTCTATGTGCAGGTTCTTCATAAGCACAATTAAGTGTTCTAGAATTCTCATTCTTTGCAGCGTTGTCCATAATTTGTTATGATCCACACAGTCACATACCTTTGCATAGTCAATAAAACACAAGTAAACATCTTTCTGGTATTCTTTGCTTTCAGCCAAGATCCATCTGACATCAGCAGTGATATGATATCCCTCATTCCAAGTCCTCTTCTGAATCCAGCTTGAATTTCTGGAAGTCCCTGTCAATAGAATGCTGCAACTATTTTTTAATTATCTTCAGCAAAATCTTAATTGCATATAACACTAATAATGTTCAATAATTTCCATATTCTATTAGATCACCTTTCTTTGCAATGGGCACAAATATCGATCTCTTCCAGTCAGTTGGCGAAATTTCTTGACATAAACGAGTAAGTGCCACCAGCACTGCATCCATTTGTTGAAACATCTCAACGGGTATTCTGTCAATTCCTGGAGGCTTGTTTTTTCACCAGTTCCTTCAGTGCAACTTTGATGTTTTCCTTCAATACCACTGGTTCTTGATCATATGCTACCTCCTGAAATAGTTGAACATCAACCAATTCTTTTTGATACAGTGACTGTGTATTCCTTCCCTCTTCTTTTTATGCTTCCTGCATCATTCAGTATTTTGCCCATAGAATCCTTTAATATTTCCAACTCAAGGCTTGAATTTTTTCTTTAGTTCTTTCACTGTGAGAAATGCCAAGTGTGGTCTTCCCTTTTGGTTTTCTAACTCCAGGTCTTAGTACATTTCATTATAATACTTTACTTTGCCTTCTTGAGCTGCCCTTTGAAATCTGTTCAGCTCTTTTTTTTTTTAAATTGTGATTCTGTTCATCTCGTTTATCTCATCATTTCTTCCATTCACTTTAGGTACTCTGCGTTCAAGAGCAAGTTTAAGAGTCTCTTCTGACATCCAGTTTGGTCTTTTCTTCCTTTTTAATTACCATTTGCTTTCTTCATATATGATGTTCTTGATGTCATCCCACAACTTATCTGGTTTTTGGTCACTGGTGTTCAATGCGTCAAATCTATTCTTCAGATGTTGTATTTTGGCTCTCATGGACTTGTTTTAATTGTCTTCAGCTTCAGCTTGAACTTGAATATGAGCAATTGATGGTCTGTTCCACAGTCAGCTCCTGGCCTTGTTTTGGCTGAAGATACTGAGCTTCTGGGAGCTCTGGCAGCATAGTGCCTAAAGCATTTATTTGACTGCTAACCAGAAGGCTGGCAGCTCAAAGCCACCAGCCACTCCTCAGAAGGAAGGTTGGGCAATCTACTTCTGTAGTGATACCACCTTGGAAACCCAAGGAGGGGTCGCTATGAGTCAGGTCCGACTCAACGGCAGTGAGTTTGACTTTTTGGGGGCTGAGCTTCTCCATAGCCTCTTTCCACTGATGTAGTCAATCCGATTCCTGTGTATTCCATCTGGAGAGGTCCATGTATATAGCCACTGTTTATATTGTTGAAAAAAGATACTTGTAATGATTAAATCGTTGGTCTACAAAATTCTATTGTGATCTCCAGCATGATTTCTATCACTAAGGCCATATTTTCCAACTACTTATGCTTCTTCTTTGTTTCTAACTTTCACATTCCAATCACCAGTAGTAATCAATACATCCTGATTGCATGTTTGGTATAACTCTTCAATTTCTTCATCTTTGGCTTTAGTGGTTGATGCATAAATTTGAATAATATAGCAGTATTAACTGGTCTTCCTTACAGGTGTATGGATATTTTCTTACCACTGAGACATTGTACTTCAGGATAGATCTTGAAAAATTCTTTTTGGTGATGAATGCAATGCCATTCCTCTTCAATTTGTCATTCCCAGACTAATAGACCATATGATTGTCTGATTCAAAACAGCCAATTCCAGTCCATTTCTGCTCACTAATGCCTAGGATATCAATCTTTATGTGTTCCATTTAATTTTTTTACATTTTCCAAGTGTCCCAGGTTCACACTTCATACATCTGACATTATGATTATTAATGCATGTTAATTAATAATAGCATGTTTCGTCCCATTTTGAGTGGTACCCCATCAGCAAATGAAGGTCCTGAAAACTTTGCTCCATCCACATTATTAAGGTCAACTCTACTTTGAGGAGACAGCTCTTCCCTGATTGTATTTTGAGTGGCTTCCAACATGAGGGGCTTATCTTCTGGAACTATATCAGACAATGTTTCAGGGCAATTCATGAAGGTTTTCATTGGCCAATTTTTTCAGGAGTGGATGGCCCCATCCTTCTTCCCAATCTGTCTTAGTTTGGAAACTCTGCTGAAACCTGTCCACCATGGGTGACCCTGCTGTTGTTTGAAATACTAATAGTATAGCCTCTAGCCTAACAGCAATATGCAAGCCACCACAGTACAACAAACTGACAGATGAGTGATGGAGATATTTATATAATACATATATTCATTTTATGTCTCTCTCAAGGTTAAGATTTCTACCACCTTAAAGAAGATAAGTAGTAACACTTTTTTATTTTCAGATAAATTAATTACTTCCAAGGCATTAATTAATATGTCACCTTTCCTGGATGAAATGATACTCTAGTTAAAGCCAGTAGATAAGAGGGAATTTCTCCCTATAGAAGTATTTCAGACTAAAAAAGGAAGTAGGAATGATTGAATTATTTAGAATATCACCATTTTTTTGTAACCCCCAATGGATTAATGGGTCTAGGCAGTGATCATCAATAGCTGTTAATACCACAATAAGAGAAAGAGCCAGACTTTATGTGTCTCCTGATGGAAGAATATATCACCACCTCTGTAGAAGTCTTCTGTGTGTGTATGTGTGCAAATTTTATTATTATACTTTTAAATCCCTTCACCCATATCAAACCTGTCTTTTAATTATCCATTAGAAATCTTGCCCAAAAAAAGTGATCAAGTCTTTAGATCCAGTTACTAATTTACAGGAAATAAAAGAACAGAAGATTGCTAAGAGAGCATGTTAAACAACAGGACAGGAATTCAATCAGCAAAATCCAAACTATAAGTAAACTGCAAAGCCTATTTCTTCAAATGAACTGCAAGGAAAAACAACTGGAAGTAAAACCTAGACATTAAAAGAGACTCAAGAGACATATCAACCAATTGCAATATATGGACCTTATTTGTATCCTGATTCAAACAGACAGTCTGAAAAACAATAAATTGTTTATGTCATTTATGACACAGCTGGAAGTTTGAACACAGATTGGACATTTGATAACATTAAAGATTTATTGTTAACTGTAACAATTTTTTTTTTAGGATCTTTTAGAAATATGTCTGAAATATCGACAGATGAAATAATTGACTGGTATTTGCTTTAAAATAACATGGGACAGAGAAATATGTAGAAGTATAGAGGAAACAAGATTGGCCGTGAGTTGACAACTTTTGAAGCCAGGTGATAAGTATAGTGGGTGGGGGGATAGTCACAATACTTCTATCTACTTTTGTTTAGTTTTAAATTTCCATAAGGAAAAGAAAAACAAACAAAAACAGATCTCTGTTTAAAAAGACCTAGAAGAAGTGCTATCATTGATGGAGCTTTGAGAAGAGCTGATATGGAGGATGATGTTTTGAATTAGAGGGTTCTCTCACATTAGGCTAGCGTAGTGCCTAAGGCATTTGACTGCTAACCGGAAGGCTGGGGGTTCAAACCCACCAGCTTTCCTTGGAAGGAAGGTTGGGCAATCTACTTCCCTAGTGATACAGCCTCAGAAACCCAAGGAGGGATCACTACAAGTCGAGTCCGACTGGACAGCACATAACAATACAACAACTCACATTAGGCAGCTTATTTTGTTGTTGTTGTTGTTGTAAAGATAACACCACATTGGCCATTCAAGATTATTCATGTATACAATTTGGTGACAATAATTCCATTAATTATCTTGTGTAACTGTCACCAATATCTGCTTAGGCAGCTTTTTCTGCCTATATATAAAGATATTCTTTTACCTATATAAAACTAAAAGCAGATGCTATCAATGCTCGAGTAAAGAAATATTGAGTTCAAACCCTGTGACCTAATCCGAACATTAGTATTTCTTGAGCAACTGTTCTCTTCTGATTGAGGAATGAAATCTGACTTTGGAAGAATAGATTCTTGAACAACAAATACTAGAAAAGCTATACTTGGGCAACAGATGCTTAGCAACCTGATGAAATGCATTCTGTTGTGTAGGAGTGTTTTGATTGCATAATATTTAAATTGGCATGCTAATTATTCCATCTAATTAGTCCAGTTACATAAGACAGTTTTTATAGCTATTGTTTATTAAATGTTTCTGTTGGGACAGTCCCTCTGCTAAGCTTTTCATATATTTTTTTCTCTATTTTTCCTTATACTTTTCATATATTTTACATCTGGTTTTTCCTTATACTGCCCCATGAGGTTGATATTAGTTATTATTTTACCTACTTTATAGATAAGGAAACTGATGCTGAGAGGCTAAATAATTTGCTCAAGATCACACAGCTATTAAGCACAATCTGAATTCAGCAAAGTCTGTTTACCCCTCAGTATAGCCTAAATTAGATTGTACATATTCTAAATGAATTTTGGCATGCTACACAATCCTATTTAACATAGCCAGTTAAATTTAAAGGGTCAATTCAACCTGACCCTTATCAACGCTCTGTAGGTTTTAATTCTGTGTCTCTCTTCAGTAAAGACAAACCAATATATAGTCACAAAAACTTCTCAATGACCTATCAGTGTGACATAATAGAAAAGTAGAATTATGAGAGTTTGGTTCATGAAGCTTGACATCTCTCAGTACATTCATTTATCACTAAAACCGATAAAGCATCAAAATATAAAGCTTCTCATTTAGTGTTTCAAATGGAAGAAAGAATATTCTATTCACCCTAACCCATTCTAGTTCCCTTGAAGCTCGTTATTCTTTCAAAGTTGAGATTTGTGCAACAGAATGGCTAGATTTTAGGGAATGGCAAGTTTCGAATCATTTATTCATTCAGCAAATATTTGTTGAGTGTCTACTGTGGGCCTCTATGAGCAAAAAATAAACACAAGGCCCTCATGAATCATACAGGTCTTTGGGGAAGACAGAGAGTTAGATAAATAAAAGTGAAATTTTAAGTAGTATGTTATGAAGGAAAGATCCATGCCATATTAAAGGAGTCTGACCTATTTTGGATGGTCAGAGAATGATTAGACCCTATTCATTCAGAAGTGAATAAAAACTAGTTGCTGCGTGGATTCCTATCATGGCAATCCCATGCAGTGTCAGAGTAGAAATATACTCCACAGGGTTTTCAATGGTTGATCTTTCAGAAGTAGATCACAAGCCCTTTCTTTAAAAATGCTTCTTAGTGGACTTGAACTTACAATCTTTTGGTTAGCAGCCAAGCACATTAAACATTTTCACTATCCAGGGACTCCAAAGTTAATGTGTTGTTGGTTGCCACTCAGTTGGCTCCAATTCATGGCAACTTAATGCATGACAGAACAAAACATAGTCCAGTCCTGAGACATCTTCATTATTATTGACATGTTTTTCTTGTATTTGAATTCTTGTTACATTTATAAAAAGCATAATTTAATACACCATCTATTACCACACTCATTTTGTCAACCCACTGTCGGTGTTTTGTAGCACCACAGTATAGAAATGATTTTTGATTTGAGAAGCCAATCTTTTAGAAATTTTTGTAAAGTACTACTTAAAGTGTAAGTTTGAAGATCTTAGTCCATAGGGCAAAATCATAAAGGATTTCTTACATAGACCTGTGCTTGCTCAATAAATGTTGAATTGAATTTCTTGATCTGTCAAGGTTACCACTGCCCACAATTAGTTGTTTTTCCCTACCAAACTTAAACCACATAGCCACTTTTCCAGTAAGATGCATGTAGAGAAAGAAAGAGGGTCCTTTTCAAGCCTATTCAAAGCTGTTTTCCCCAAATTGATAGGACATTGCCAAGGTCGAAAGCCTAAAATTAACTCTGCCAGCTGTATTTTGGTTTGCTGTGTATAGCACATGGGCTCAGGGGGCTCAGTGTGCTAGGCTAGCTTGCTGCGTCAATCTGCTGTGCTCTTAAAAGTTTGCTTGCCTGGAGCACATGTTGTGCACAAGATGTGGTAACTAAGCAGCTTGAAAGTATATGAGGATTAAACAAACAAGTCTCTCTTTGAATCTCAGAAGAGCCTAGCAACAATGTGGAGGATAAAGAGAAATCACTGCTGGGTTTGTCAGATGAGCGGCTTAACATTTAACCTTGGTGAAGTTTCCCAATGAGCAGGCTGCTGATGTGCTGTCAAGGATTAAGAAGTGATAATGTATTTTCAAGGGGTCTGTTTTTCTAGCTCACGCATCTCCACCAGGTCCCTTAGTGTGGACGACCATATATAGACACAGAGAGTATCCCAACTGGGTGTAACTTAAAAATATCCTAGGAATCAGCAGCTGTTTTTACCCACAGAAATTCACAGTTGGCTTAATTAAATAGTGTCTGTTCTCAAGAGCTGCAGGCCTTTGGGTAGAGCCCTAGGCACTTATGCTGCTGTTCCTTACTCCATTCCCATCCACTGAGTGACATAAAGCAGAATGGATGCATGAAAGGGATAAATTACGAGAAGTCCAGGACTTGCATAAATGTAAATAATAAAATGCAGATGTCAGATCTTTAAATATGATCTTGAATCCCCTCCTGTACAGCCACTGGGTTCCAGACACCACCAGGGACATTAGGTAGTCCCTAGCCTTGTTCATTTGTTCTCACTTGCCCAGGGCCATTACCACACCCTCTTCTTGGCATCTCTCTAACATTTTTCATAGTTGTCATAGCCACAACCATAACAACCCAAGCAGACCAGAATCCTCTTATAGTTAAAGACATGAGATACTGCTTTACATGACATAATTTCCTGCCCTTTACCAACAAGAATCTGGTCTGATAGCCCAGCCATTTGTTTTTCCTCTGGAGAAATATTCCAATTCCCCCAAAATTCCACTGCCCTTGAGATCTCTATGATATCAGACTAACCAGAAGCATCCCCAGAACAGAAGAACGAGGTAATCAATCCCAACTTGAAATCTGACCAGGGATTTCCAGATCCCTTATTTATAAGCCATATTCTGTGCTTTTACACTAATCATTCCATTTTGAGTACAGAATTAAAGGACTCAGAAAAATAAAGCAATGGTGAGCGGGAAGATTTCCTACCCAAAACAAGGCTTTTATTTATTTATTTATTTATTTATATTGTGATTTGAGTGAAAGTTTACGGAGCAAATTCATTTGCCATACAGCAGTTCATATGCATTTTGTTTCATGACATTGACTGCAACTCCCCACAATGTAACAGCTCTCTTCCCATTTCCTCCCTGTAGTACCTCTTCCCTGTGTCCTTCTTTCCTATGCATTCCTGCCCGCCCCCCCGCCCCAGCTATCTTCTGTGCAAACACTGCCCTTTTGTTCTTCCACAGTCTAAGGAGAATATCTGCCTGATCTAAATGTTCACCCTATATGCCTATCTACTGTTTGGCTGGAAGCCACAAGAGTGAATTCAATTCCAGATCTGAAAGGTAACTAGGGGCCGTAGTCTCAGGGGTCTCACCAGGCTCTATCACACCAGTAAACCTGGTCTTATTTTTTTTTTTTTTATGATTTTGAGTTTTGTTCCACATTGTTCTCCCACTCTATCCAGGATCTCCTGCACTGATCCCTTTCCAAGTGGTTAACAGTGGTAGCCAGGACCATCTAGTTCTTCTGGTCTCATCCTCGTATAGGCTGAAGATCGCATGGTCCACTAGTCCCTTGGACTAATTAAAACAGGGCCTTTAAGAGAAGTAATCTTGTAAAATGCTTCTATTGATCTGAGACTTTTCTGGAGCCCTGCTGGCTGAAGGACCATTTGCAAGGTTCAGAAAATGAGTCAATCAGTAACATTTATTGAAGATCTACCACAAGCCAGGCACCATACAAAAGAATCAGACAATATCCATCACACCCTCAAGGATCTTACTAATAGCAGAGTAGAGTATATTTATATATATAAACAAATAGTTACAGTGCAAAATTATTCCTCTTACAACATGAATATATGCAAAGGACCAACTAGTGAAAGAGTGTAACTTAATTTGAGGAGGGAGATAAGTGTCAGGAAGAGTTTTACCAAAAAGTAACATTTAAGCAGAGTCTTAAAAGGTAAGTATACTTTCTCCAGGTGAGGAAGAAGGTGATTGAGGAGAAACAGGTAAAGAGAGGGCATTGCAGAAAGAGGATACAATGTGTGTGAAGCCCAGAGGCATGAAAAAATACATATATAAGTAAAGGAAATGTTAACTCCTATCAGCCATTTACACTGTAGTGTTCAACAAATATTTATAGTGCACCAACTACATGCCAGTTACTTATCTAAAAACTGGAGATATAGTAGGGTAAAAAACAAAGTCCGTGATCTCAAGAAACTCACATTCTAGTAGGAAGGAGATATTCTGAATTTGAGTCATTACATTACCTCTCTAGTTGTATTTGCATTTTAATCATCCCAGATTATGGCATAAAAATTTTAATACTTGTTAAAAGAATGTCTTTAAAAAAAATAAAAAAATATTAGGAATCAAGTAGAGAAGAAATTTTAAAATTGTACCATAAAGACAAAAGACCTTCTGACAACTAAGCAGACAACAGTTCCAATACTCATTTGAATCCATTTGAACAGAAGCACAAATATAATCCTATAGGGGTAGTGTATAAATTTTAAGTACAGCGTTTAGCCATAAACTCAATGACTACATGGCCAAATGTCAGGTCTAAAATTGGAACAGGTGTGGGTGTGTATGTGTGAAGAAATTAAGGTGCACCCATTACTCTTACTCCTAAGGGGAAAAAAACCCTCCTTTTTGTTTCCCTGCCTCCTTCCTCCCTTTGGCAACCCCCAGGGACCTGGGTCATTTATCAGAGTTGCTGTCAATGGCCTTCATGCTTGCAATCCCCATAAAGCTAGCCTGGATCTTCAACAGCCCTCAGGAGACTACACAGCATGGCTCGAACAGCAGATTCCTCCCAGGGGACCTGTGTGCTCACTCTGGATAGGACTGAAAGTAGCTCTTTGTTCCTGTGATAGCCAGGGGCCAACTGTGGCTGCCTGACCTGCCATGGCTCACACAGAACCTGAATAATCTTGGAAGCATATGCAAATTTAAACCAGTATTAGAAAGAAACCACACAATCTTCAGGATGTGAAAGGAACTAATAATTATTTCTGCTGTATGATTTTCTACCACTAATCACACAAGAGTACAACTCATTTAATTCTCATTTAATGATAACCCTATGGAACAGATTTTATTGTTTCACTTCTACAGTGGAGGAAATTATATCCTATCTACTATAGCCCCAATAGAAAGTAGTGGATTCAGAATTTGAGTCCAAGTCTATCAGATTCAGGAAAAATCAAACCATCCCAGCGCCTTACATTATTTAAGAATTGGGATTTTAAATTGGCACACAAACACAGCACTATATATATTAAATCACATGTTAGGAAAGTTACTCCTTTTTAAATTCATATATAATTCTTCTGATTATATTAAAAAGAAAGTCTTGGTTTTATGGTAGTATGTCTTTAAAACAAAAAACCAAACCTGTTGCTGTCAAGTAGATTGTAACTCCTGGCAACCCCAAGTGTTACAGAGCAGAAGTGCTCCCAGGGTCTTCTTGGCTGTAATCCTTACAGAAGTGTATTGCCAGGCCTTTCTTCCATGGTGCCCCTGGGGGGAGTGTTGGGGGGATGGCAAGTGAGAGTGCATGGAAGGGAAGGACACAGGGAAGAGGTAACTATAAGGAGGAAGTGGGAAGAGAGCTGTTACATGTGGGGAATTACAGTCAATGTCATAAAAAAATGCATAGAAACTGCAGTATGGAAAATGAATTTGCTCTGTAAACTTTCACTCAAATCACAATAAAAATTAAAACAAAAACAAAAACAAAAATATCAAACTGATGCCTTCATAAGGCCAAGTAGGTCTCAGAGAAAGGAAACCTAGAAAATCAAGGCAGCAACAGAGTTCTTGGACCTTATTTTGCTCTGTAGGATCGCTGGTGGTGAAACAGCTCAGTGCTCGGCTGCCAAAGGCAAGATTGGTAATTTGGACCCAACAGTGGCCCCACAGGAGAAAAAACCTGGCAAGTTGCTCATGTAAAGATTTCAGCTTAGGAAACCGTATGAGGCAGTTCTACTCTGTCCTACAGGGTCCCTATGAGTTGGAATCAACTCGATGGCAGCAATAACAATAATTGTGCTCTGTATTGATACAGCCAGGCTATAATAGATGTTTCTGTTTCTTTCTGTCTTGTTCCAACTGGCAAATTATTTCTGCATTTGTAATTTTGATTGCTCAGATGGGGAATCTAATTGACTTAGTTATTAACTCATTTTTTTTGGATTGAACTCTTTACCCGGGCCACATTAGAGGCCACAAGCTACCTTCTGAGGAGACTACTCTGACTCTCTGTGATTAATAATATCTTTCAAAGCCTAAATGAACCTCATTTCACACTGCTCCGTGTGTTCTTGAACAAGTCATAGAGGTTGATTTGAATAAATGGAAAGACATTGCTATTATATGAAAATATCTGTGCTCACTAATGTGCTCTATAAATGTAATGCAATCCCCCTAACCAACAAAAATACTAATAGGATGGAGATTTCAGAAAAGGGTAAGATTTTCAGAAAAGCTGGAAAATGCAAGTTCATACAGGAAAATGCTAAAAAAATAGGATAATGAGGGGAAAAAACATTATAAAATTACAACATTTAAAAGCATGAAAACATAGTGAGATCAATGGAATGGAATGAAAATGAAAAGAGGCAGTCCTTTGAATGGCCCCTAGGCTAAGGTTCCTCCCAATTCTATTTGCTTGTATTTTTAGTCTTCAGGAAAAACAACAGCCCACCCTGATGTTCAGTTCAGATAACTAGCAGGACTAAAGTGATGAAATTCTGCTTGGCGCCCAAATGTCTAATTACCCTCTCCTCTGGTAGTCAGTCTGGAAAATCTACAATTACACTCCATGCAGTAAGTTACGTAGCCCCTAGAGTATAAAACTGCTTGGGGAAGGGAACTTTGAGGTTCCTCACCTACAGTGCAAAGTAGGGGCACGCATAGACGAATCTCTATCTCTGCCCATACAGCTTTTCCAAGCCAGCGGTGATCATTCACCATGGAAATGTTCCTGTTGTTTTCTGTTTTCTGTGAGTAAACTGCTTTCATTTGCAGCACTTTGTCTTTCGTGTATGTTTGTCTTGGTTTTATGGTAGTATGTCTTTAAATAGGATGTGGCATCTATTGAGGGATTGTTACTACTGGTTGAGGTCTTCATCCTAGTAGTCTTGCCACTGCTTGAGAACTTAGGACCATATCTGAGACAACATGCATATGTCACACAAGACAGAACAGAAACAGACAAAAATATATAAAGAATGTCAATGAAAGAAGAATAAATTATTCAGTAAACAGATACCAAACAAAAATCAAACTCACTGCCATCGAGTAGTTTCCAACTCCTCCATTGGGTTTCCGAGGCTGTAAATCTTTACAGAAATAGATCCCCCTGTCTTCCTTCTGTGAAGCAGCTGATGGGTTTGAACCGCTGACCTTCTGGTTAGCAGTCAAGTGTCTTATCCACTACACCTGGATAGTCATCTGAACATCTATAATCCCTACACCCCTTATACCAAATTACTTTCCAGATAAATCAAATATCTGAACATAAAATAATTGAATCCATAGAAATACTAGAAAAAAACATGGAAAAATACTTTTATAAGCTCAGCAAGTAGAAAGTCTTTCTAAGCTTAACATAACTCCAGAATCTAGAATCCACACAGATGCACACACTGTTGTTGTTAGATGCCATCAAGTTGCCTCTGACTCATAGTGAGCCAGTGTACTACAGAAGGAAACACTGCCCGGTCCTGCACCATCCTCACAATCCTTGCTATACCTGAGCCCACCATTGCAGCCACTGTGTCAATCCATCTTGGTGAAGGTCTTCCCCTTTTTTGCTGACCCTCCACTGAACCAAGCATAGTATCCTTTACCAGGGAATGGTTCCTTCTCATAATATGACCAAAGCAAGTGAGATGAAGCTTGGCGATCTAGCTTCCAAGGAACATTCCAGCTGCACTTCTTCCGGGACAGATTTATTAGTTCTTCTGGTATTCCATGGTACTTTCAGTATTCTTAACCAAGACAACTCAAGAGCATCAACTCATCTTCAGTCTTCTTTATTCATTATACAGCTTTCACATGCATATGAGGCAATTGAAAACACCATGGCTTGGGTTAGGCGCACTTAGTTCTCCAAAGAGACAACTCTGCTCCTCGGCACTTTAAAGAGGTTTTTTGCAGCAGATTTACCAGGTGCAATACAACATCTTATTTCTTGACTGCTGCTTCCATCAGTGTTGATTGTGAATCCAAGTAATATGAAATCTTTGACAACTTCAATCTTCTCTCCATTTAGCGTGACTTCTGCTTATTGGTCCAGCTGTGAAGATTTTTGTTTTATGTTGAGGTGTAATCCATACTGAAGACTGTAGTCTTTGATCTTCATCAGTGTTTCAATTCATCTTCACTTTCAGCAAGCAAGGTTATGCTATCTGTATATATCAGGTTGTTAATAAGTCTTCCTCCAATCCTGATGACATGCTCTTCTTCATATAGTCCAGTTTCTCAGATTATTTGCTCAGCATACAGATTGAATAAATACGGTGAAAGGATACAACCTTGATGCATGTCCTTCCTGATTTTAAACCATGCAGTATTCCCTTGTTCTGTTCGAACAATAGCCTCTCAGTCTATGTACAGTTTCCTCATGAGCACAATTAAATGTTCTGGAATTCCCATTCTTCTCAATGTTATCCATAATTTATTATGACCCACACAGTTGAATGCATAGTCAATAAAAGACAAGTAAACATCATTCTGGTATTATTTGCTTTCAAAAGCCAAGATCCATCTGACATCAGCAATGATATATACCCCATTCTATGTCCTCTTCTGAATCCACACTAGATATTGATAAATATGATACTTTCTTTAAAAATTGTCAGTCATATCAAGCTCAATTGGCATAACATACTACACAAAACATTGTTCCACCTCCTACTTTAGCGAGTAGCAACTGGGATCTTAAAAGCTTGCAAGCTGCCATCTAAATGCAACAATGGGTCTCTCCTTGTCTAGAGTGAAGAAGAATGAAGAAAACCAAAAATTCATGGATACAATCAGTCCTAGCGACTGGCACACCATCCAATCTGCAGCCTACACGACTATGAGACCAGAAGAACTAGATGGTGCCCTGCTACCAGTGGCGACCACTTGGAAGGGGATCTATGTAGGAGATCCTGGACAGAGAGGGAGAACAATGTGGACAAAACTCCAAATCATTTGGAGAAAAAAAAAAGGGGGTTGGGGACCAGGTTTGCTGGTCCGATAGAGCCTGGTGGAGCCACTGAGACTATAGCCCCTAGCAGCTCGTCAGGTCTGGAATTGAACCCATACTTGTGGCTGCCAGCCAAGCAAAATACAGGCATATGAGTTGAACATTTACCTGAGGTAGATACACTTCTTGGAGAGAACAATCATGGGAGAAAGAAGGTCTGCTTATGCACCAGGAGACAGCTCAGGGGGCAGGAGAGCATGGAGGGATGGACACAGGGAAGAGGTAATTATTGGGAGGACGTGGGAGGGGAGCTGTTGCATTGTGGTAATTTGTGGTCAATGTCATGAGACAAAGTGTATGTGAACTACTGTATGGAAAGCGAATATGCTTTGTAAATCTTCACCCAAATCACAATTAAAAAAAAAAATTGTCAGTCATGAAAAACATTGACAACAATTTTTTTAAAAAATCAGTAAATTGGGGAAAATATTTACAACATATTATAATGTATTGCTTATTTCTTTACTGAATAAACAGCTCTTATAATTCAATAGGAAAAAGACCACAGTAAAATTTTTAAAATAGGAAATGTAAATATATGAAAAAAAAAATGTGGTTGTTTAAGGTCAAAGCCAGAATGCTCCTTGGAGATGAGAATGGCCAGACTTCATCTCACATACTTTGGTCATGTTGTCAGAAGCGACCATTCCCTGGAGAAGGATGTCATGCTTGATAAAGTCCATGAAAGAGGGGAAGGCCCTCAACGAGATGAACTGATATGGTGGCAGCAGCAGTGGGCTCATATAGCAAGAATCACGGAGCCGGTGCAGGACCGGGCAGTGTTTTGTTCTGCTGTGCATAGGATCACTGTAAGTCAGAGGCAACTCGATGGCACCTAACAACAAGGTTAAAGAGTGAAAAAAATAAACTGCATAAATGAGTATGTAGGGAAATAGATACTCATACATACTGTTGGCAGAAGTGTGAATTGGTATCACCTCCTGGAAGACAATTTGGCACTACCAAAATTTAATTTTTTAAATTTAATTTAAATGAACATATTCTTTGAACTGGCAATTCTATTCTAGAAACTTATGCTGCAGATAGATATTCTTTTCTGGATGAGCTAAATTGTATGTAAGAAGCATATTAGTACAGATTGATTTGTAAAAGCAAAAGACTGGAAACAACCTAAATAACCATCAATAGAGAACTGATCAAATAAATTGTGGTACATCCATGAATTGAATACACTGCAGCTGTTAAAATAAATGAAGCATATACACACAAACAAATTTTAAGTAGTCAATCAGATATAGCAGTAAGAGAAAAAAGCAAGGTGCAGAAAAATAATCTAACAGTCTATCATTTGTTAAAAAAAAATATAAAGGAAGAGGAGGTATTTGAAAGGCTGGCTGACCTTAATTAGCTTCCTGTTGCTGCTATAACAAATCACCACAAATTTAGTTAATTAAAACACACACAACACACACATTCATTAAATATCTTACAGTTCTGGAGGTCCCAAATGGCTTTCACTGGCTAAAATTTAGGTGGTGTTAGGGCTGAATTCCTTCTGAAGGCTGTGGGAGATAATCCATTTCCTTGTCTTTTCCAGCTCCCAAAGGTTTCCTGTAATCCTTGGCTCTTGACCTCACATCACTCTGATCTTTACTTTTGTTACCACATCTTGTCTAACTCTCCTGCCTTCATCCTCCATTTTCTAAGGTTTTATTTGATTACATTAGACCCACCCAGATAATCCAGTATAATCTTTCTCATCTGAATTTATGACATTTGCAAAATCTCCTTTCCAAATAAAGTAACAACATAGCCAGTTTCCAAGATTAGGATATGAACATTTGGGAGGCCATTTTTTTGCCTGCCACATCAGGAAAATTTATCACCCTAAGAAAATCAACTGAAAAATTATTATAAGCAATAAAAGAATTCATTAATGTGGGGGAATATAAAATTAATATACAAGAAGCAATATCACAACCGTCTAGCAAACAAAATGATAAAATGCATATAAATATAGATGTTCATGATTATGCAAGAAAATAATAAAAACAGTTGTCCCTGAGGAAGGAAAATAGCTACTTAGGGACCAGAAGTAGGAGAAAACAGTTATTTTTCTATGTATCCTCCTCTTTTTTATTCCCCCCCTCACAGTTAACTCATTTCATAGCTATCTTCTGTTAAACATATGGATCTGATCTTTTCACTGACTGTTTAAAATCCTATATTGAAATAGTAGATAGTTGTCTTTTTATTTTGCTATTATCCAACCCCACTTTCCTATTTTGGGGAAACTGTCATTGTGTTTGGTCTTAGTAGGACACAGTGCCCATCCATTACTATAGAAATTGAAGAAGGAAAAAATTGTATTCTCTTGCCTAGGGCATTGAATCTGGATATAGTTACTCTGAGGCTAAGTGACACTTATATCTATTCTCAGGAACCCACAGAGGCATCCCACATGGTGGAGGTAGCATCTCGGGCAGTCTGTTCTGACTCAAAGACAGCTATTGTACTTAGTGCTTTTTGACCCAAAGGAGCTTTTTGGTTTTGTCTGTTTTCCAAGTCTTGTCTTCAAACTCCTGCTGATTTTGTGAGTCCCATAAACTGTCTAATATTTTATATATTGCCACACCCTCTCTATTTCTTTTTTTTAGAAAAATTTTTAATGCACTTTATTGAAATGTAATTTATGTACAGTGAAATACACAAAACTAAAGTGACATGGCTCAATGCTTTTTTTTTTTTTTGCAGTTTTACCTCCCCCCCCACCCCTGGCAACCAACAAAGAAAGTTTCCCTCCATATTTAAACCTTTCCTTGACCCTCCACAACAGACTTGTACTGTGTTTGTCCTTCTGTGATTGACTTATTTCACTCAGTATAATGTCCTCCAATTTCATCCATGTTATGAAGTGTTTTGCAGACTCCACATTATGCTTTAGTGCTGCATAGCAGTCCATTGTGTGTATGTACCATAGTTTGAGCATCCATCTTCCATTGATGGGCACATAGATTGTACCCATCTTTTTGCTATTATAAATAGTGCTGTGATGAACATGGGTGTGCATGTATCTGTTCTTGTCCTCTCAATTGGCTTTCAACTCTCTAGGATATATACCTGGTAATGGGATTGCTGGGTCAGATGCTATCTCTAATTCCAGCTTTCTAAGGAGTCACCATACTTCTTTCCACAGTGGTTGTATCACTTCACAGTCCCACCAGCAGTGTATGAGAGTTCCAATCTCTCCACATCCCCGCCAGCATTTGTTATTTTCTGTCTCGTTGAACCTTGCCATCAGTGCTGGGGTGAGACAGTATATCTCATTGTTGTTTTGATTTGCATCTCTCTGATGGCTAATGATTGTGAGCATCTCTTCATGTATTAGTTGGCCACCTGAATCTCCTCCTTGATGAAGTGTCTATTCATGTCTTCTGCCCATTTTTTAATTGGATTGTTAACTCCTTTGCTGTTGAGGCATTGAGTTTTCTATAAATCTTAGAGATAAGTCCTTTGCCAAATATGTAATTATTGACAAATATGAATTTGTTCCTGTCATTTTTGTTATGTGCTTTTTTGTGGTGTTGATTTCTTTGTTCCATATAATTTTCTGTGCTGAGCTCATTTTGTTTATGAATAAAGTTATCACTTCCTTCATTGCTATTGTTTTAGTATTTGCTAGATATTTGTGTTGGTCCTCTTTTTTATTTTGATGTGAAGGTTTATCATTTAAGGTTACCCTGTGATTTATAGTTTTCTTCCTGAATTCAGAACAGTCCATTCTATCTTGCAGTTGTCTTGACTTCCCTACCATTTAGAAGTTCTTCAACTACACAATTTTTTCCCTTTCTGGTTTGTAGTTGTCCTCATTTGTCAATTGATGTCTTTGGTTCCCTGTTTACAGTTGTAGGTTATTTACTTTGGATACTTCTATAACTGGGTTTAGTTTCTGGGTTATGTCAACATTTGTGTTAATCGTCAGTTGTAGTTTGCTGTCATTTGTTCTCTGTCCAAAGGACTCCCTTTAGCATCTCTTAATTTCTGCTTATCTGGAAATGTCCTAATTTCACCATCATATTTGAGGGACAATTGTGCTAGACACATAATTCTTGGTTGAAAATTTTTCTCTTTCAGGGTTTTATATATACCATCTCATTGTCTTCTACCTGCATGGTTTCTGCCAAGAGATCCAAGCTTATTCTTCTTGGATGCCCCTTGTAGGTAACTTTTTTATGTTTCCTGTGGTGCTTTCAGGATTCTTTCTTTGTCTTTGGGTTTGGTAAGTTTGATGATGATATGTCTGGGTGATTTTCTTTTGGGGTCTATCCTGTTTGTGGTTCATTGGACTTCTTGAATGTAATATTCTCACCTTTCATCATACCAGGAAAATTCTCTTCCAACAAATCTTCAACAATTTTTTTCTGTGGTTTTGTCTGTCTCTTCCTGTTCTAGAATTCCGATTACACATAAGTTATTCCTTTCAGTGGTATCCCACATGAACCATAGGGTTTCTTCATTTTGTTTTGAACTTTTTTATGATTGATTGCTTTCCAAAGAAGTATTGAGGTATTTGCCTTCAATCTCACTAATGCTGTCTTCTGTTGATTCAATTCTACTCCTTTGCCTGTTCAACGTCTTATCTATTTCTGAAAATTTAGTATTAATCTTCTGGATTTCTCTCTGTAGATTTTGTATCATTTCTAATTTTTCACTTATTTTGTCATTTTATTTTTGTATTGTCTTTCAAAATTGTTCTAGGGTCTTCTCTTTGTTTTCCTCAATTTTGTCAATGTTTTCTTTGATCTGTCTCTCAAATTGTTGAAGGTACCTAAATATAATTCTTTTGAATTCCTTATCAGGGAGTTCCAATGCTGTGTCTTCCTCAGGGATGTGTTTTGGATCTTTATCCTGGCGCCTTGTTTCTCCTGCTTTATCTTGCTTCTTTGTGTGGACTGTGATGCTTTGTTGTCTCCGAGGCATTGTGACATTTTGTGTTTATATTTAATTGGTTATTTATGTTGGAGTGACTTGCCCACAATTTTAGTTTTCTTTGTGTTGTTTATATGTTGTCTATGTAAGCAGGGTACTGTGCTGTGCTCCTCTATTCGCTAGTTGGCAGTACTTATACACTCACCACCTTTCTCCTTTCCCATTGTCAGCCTCCTGTATGTCCCTGCCATCCTTGGCAAACAGAGCCTATTCTTAGGTCCCTGGAATCCAAATGAGAATGCTGTCACTTTAAATATCCAAAATGGCCACTGCGTGTAAAGATTCAAAATTGGGGCCCTAAATTTGCTCCATTGGCTGATGTGGCATGACTCAAAATGAGTAGAAACAGATACAAACATTCATTAACAATTAGAACATGCAATGTACAAAGTATGACTCTAGGAAAATTGAAAGTTGTCAAAAATGAAATGAGACACATAAAGACTGACATCCTATGCATCAGTGAGCTGAAATGGACTGGTTTTGGCCATTATGAACCAGACAATCATATGATCTACTATACCGGGAATGACAAATAAAAGAGGAATGATGTGGCATTCATTGTCACAAAGAGTATTCCAAGATCTGTCCTGAAGTACAATGCTGTCAATGATACGATAATATCCACATGCAAACAAGGAAGACCCATTAATACTACTATTATTCAAATTTATGCACCAAACACCAAAGCAAAAGATGAGGAAATTGAAGATTTCTACCAACTTCTGCAGTCTGAAATTGACTGAACATGCAATCAAGATGTGTTGATTATCACTGGTGACTGGAATGCCAAAATTGGAAGGAAAGAAGAGTTACCAGTAGTTGGCAAATATGGCCTTGGTGATAGAAATAATGCTGGAGGTTGCATGACAGAATTTTGCAAGACCAATGATTTATTCTTTGCAAACACCTTTTTTCAACAACAAAAGCGATAACTATACATGTGGACTTCACCAGATGGAATACACAGGAATCAGATTGACTACAACTGTGGCAAGGGTGATGGAGAAGTTCAGTATCTTCAGCCAAAACAAGGCCAGGAGCTGACTATGGAACAGACCATCAACTGCTCATATACAAGTTCAAATTGAAGTTGAAAATAATTAAAACAAGTCCATAAGAGTCAAAATATGGCCTTGATAATATCCCTCCTGAATTTAGAGACCATCTAAAGAATAGATTTGATGCATCGAACACCAGTGACTGAAAGCCAGAGGAATTGTGGGATGACATCAAGAACATCATCCATGAAGAGAGCAAGAGGTCATTAAAAAGACAAGAAAGGAAGAGAAGACCAAAATGGATGTCAAAAGAGACTCTGAAACTTGCCCTTGAGCAGAGAGTAGCTAAAGCAAATGGAAGAAATGACAAGATAAAGGAGCTGAACAGAAGATTTCAAAGAGCAGTTCAAGCAGACAAAGCCAATTATTATAATGAAATGTGCAAAGACCTGGAGTTAGAAAACCAATAGGGAAGAGCACACTTGGCATTTCTCAAGCTGAAAGAACTGAGGAAAAAATTGAAACCTCGAGTTGCAATATTGAAAAATTTTATGGGCAATATATTGAATGATGCAGAAAACATCAAATGAAGATGGAAAGAATACACAGAGTCACTGTATCAAAAAGAATTGGTCAATTTTCATCCATTTCAGGAGGTGGCATATGATCAAGAACCAATGGTACTGAAGGAAGAAATCGAAGCTGCACTGAAGGAAGTGATGAAGAACAAGGCTCCAGGAATTGATGGAATACCTATTGAGATGATTCAACAAACAGATGCTGTGCTGGAGGCACCCACTTGTCTATGCCAAGAGATTTGGAAGACAGCTACCTGGCCAACTGATTGGAAGAGATCCATATTTGTACCCATTCCAAAGAAAGGTGATCCCACAGAATGTGGAAATTATCAAACAATATCATGAATATCACACACAAGTAAAATCTTACTGAAGATAATTCAAAAATGGTTGCAGCAGTTTATTGACAGAGAGCTTCCACAAATGTAAGGTAGATTCAGAAGAGGATATGGAATGAATGATATCACTGCTGATGTCAGATGGATCTTGGCTCAAAGCAAAAAATACCAGAAAGATGTTTACTTGTGTTTTATTGACTATGCAAAGGCATTTGATTGTGTGGCTCATGACAAATTATGGATAACATTGAGAAGAATGGGAATTCCCGAGCACTTGATTGTACTCATGAGGAATCTGTACCTTGACCAGGAGGCTGTCGTTCGAACAGAACAATATGGTTTAACATTAAGAAGGGAGTGTGTCAAGGTTATATCCTTTCACCATACTTATTCAACTTGTATGCTGAGCACTTACTGATGAAGGTTGAAGAATACAGTCTGCAGTATGGATTACGTCTCAATATAAAGAAAACAAAAATCCTCACAACTGGACCAATGAGCAGCA
>NW_006921685.1:6257737-6259138 GCF_000298275.1 Orycteropus afer afer | reverse complement strand
TGGAGAAGGATGTCATGCTTGGTAAGGTGGAGGGTCGACGAAAGAGGGGAAGGCCTTCAACGAGATAGATTGACACAGTAGCTGCAATGATGGACTCAGGTATAGTAGGGATCATGGAGCTGGCGTGGGATCGGGCAATGTTTTGTTCTGCTGTGTATGGGATCGCTATGAATTGGAGACAACTCGACAGCACCTAACAACAACAACAACAACATGCTGAGCAAATAATCCAGGAAGCTGGATTATATGAAGAAGAACATGGCATCAAGATTAACAACCAGCGATACACAGATGACACAATTTTGCTTGCTGAAAGTGAGGATGACTTGAAGCACTTACTGAGGAACATTAAAGACTACAGTCTGCAGTATGGATTATACCTCAATATAAAGAAAACAAAAATCCTCACAGCTGGCCCAATAAAGCTTCACAGTGGATAGAGAAAAGATTGAACTTGTCAAGGATTTCCTATTACTTGGTTCTATAATCAACACTAATGGAAGCAGCGGTCAAGACATCAGGTGATCTATCACATTGGGCAAATTTGCTGCAAAAGACCTTTTTCAAGTGATAAAGAGCAAAAATATATCTTTGAAGGCTAAGGTGCATCTAACCCAAGCCATGGTATTTTCAATTGCCTCTTGTGCATGTGAGAGCTGGACAATGAATAAGGAAGATCCATGAAGAATGTATACTTTTGAGTTATGGTTTGGAGAAGAATGCTAAGAGTACCATCATCTGCTAAAAGGACCAATGAATCTGTCCTGGAGGAAGTGCAGCCGGAATGGTCCTTGGAAGTGAAAATGGCCAGACTTTGTCTCACCTGCTTTGGTCATGTTGTCAGAAGGAACCATTCCCTGGAAAAGGATATCATCTTTGTAAAGTGGAGGGTCAATGAAGAAGGGGAAGGCCCTCAACGAGATGCACAGAAACAGTGGCTGCAATGATGAGTTCAGGTATACAAGGATCGAGAGGTGGCACAAGACCGGGCATTGTTTTGTTCTGCTGTGCAGAGGGTCGCTATGAGTCAGAGATGACTCAACAGCACCTAACAACAACAGCAACAAAAACAAATTTGCCCCTATTTTTTCCTTGAGGAACTTGATAGCTTTAGGTTTCACATTTAAGTCTTTTATCCATCTGGAGTCAGTTTTTGTGTATGGTGTGAGGTATGGATCTTGTTGCATTTTTCTGCAAATGGGTAACTGGTTTTGCCAACACCATTTGATAAAGAGATTGTCTCTTCCCCATTTAATGGAATTGGCCCTTTGTCAAAAATCAGCTGACCACAGCCAGCTACCCAGAGGGACCGAGTAGTTGATCCTGCGGCCTTGGGACCATAGTCGTAGGGGACATCAAGCTCAATTGGCATAACATACTATACAAAACATTGTTCCACCT
>NW_006921685.1:6246349-6256495 GCF_000298275.1 Orycteropus afer afer | reverse complement strand
GGGTTTCAGAGGCAGTATCACTACAGAAGTAGATTGCCCAACCTTCCTTCCGAGGAGTGGCTGGTGGATTTGAACCACCAGCCTTCTGGTTAGCCATCAAATGCTTTAGGCACTATGCTATCAGAGCTCCCATTGTCCTGGCAAGGACTTCTAATACAATGTTGAATAGAGGTGGTGATAGAAGGCATCTTTTTCTGGTTCCTGTTTGTGAGGGGAATGGTTTCAGTCTCTCCATAGAGAATAATGGCTGTTGGTTTTGTATATAAGCCCTTTATTATGTTGAGGAATCCCTTCTATTCCTGTTTTTCTAAGAGTTCAAATCAGGAACAGGCATTGGATTTCATCAAATGCCTCTTCTGCATAGACTGATATGATCATGTGGTTCTTTTCCTTTATTTTACTTATGTAATAGATTAGGTTGGCCAACTATTATTTTTGTGAACTATCCCCTCATAGTAATTTCTCTCTTACTTCTACAGTCTATTAAAATACTTATCATGTAGTTTGAAGCATCTGAAGTGTTCTGTATCTGACTGAGAATCTTTGAGGGGATAAGGCCAACAGCACAGAGTATATTGTGTAACTTGGGCAATCTACTTCCATAGTGATGCCGCCTCAGAAACCCAAGGAGGGGTTGCTATGAGTCAGGTCCAACTTGACGGCACATAATAACAACAACAACAATGGGAGCTCTGGTGGTGTAGTGCCTAAGGCATTATACTGCTAACCAGAAGGCTGGTGGTTCAAACCCACCAGCCACTCCTTGGAAGGAAGACTGGGCAATCTACTTCCATACAGATACCACCTTGGAAACCCAAAAGGGTCACTATGAGTTGGAGTTGACTCAATGGCAGTGAGTTTGTGGAATGAGTGAAATCAGTTAAATTGTATTTGATGATTTAACATTAATATGAACACTTTTCCCTCCCCTTTTTTTCTATTTTGTATAGCTCCTTGGGATTAGAAAAGAGTTTTTAATAATTTGTCCTTAAAAAAAGTATTTAGTATTTGGCAGCTTAAAAATGGTTTCACATCCATTGTCTTAGTTGACTTTTGTTACCACCACGTATGATAAGCTAGAATAACAGCTTTGGAGAATTTCGGCAACTTTCCTAAGTAGTGGTTGTTATTTTTGTTAGTGGCAATCAAGTCACCTGCAACTCATAGTGACACTATGTACAACAGAACGAAACACTGCCTGCCATGCACCATCCCCACAATCCTTGTTCTACTTGAGCCCATCATTGCAGCCTCTGTGTTATTCCATCTCATTGAGGGCCTTCCCCTTTTTCACTGACCATCCACTTCATCAAACATGATATCCTTCTTTAGGGAATGGTCTGACAACATGACCAAAGCAGGTAAGATAAAGCCTGACCATTCTCACTCCCAAGGAGCCTTCCGGCTGCACTTCTTCTGAGACAGATTTGTTCCTTCTTCTGGCAGTCCATGGTAATTTCCATAGTCTTCACCAACACCACAACTCAAAGGCAACAACTCTTCGGTCTTCCTTATCCGTTGTCCAGCTTTCACACGCAGATGAGGCGATTGAAAATACCAAGGCTTGGGTTAGGTGTACCTTAGTTCTCACAGTGACCTCTTTGCTCTTCAACACTTTAAAGAGGTCTTTTGCTGCAGATTTGCCTAGTGTAATACGTCTGATTTTTTGACTGCTGCTTCCATGGGTGTTGATTATGGATCCGTAAAATGAAATCTTTGACAACTTCAATCTTTTCTCCATATATTGTGAGGGCTGCTTATTGGTCTAGTTGTTCCTAAGTTTACTTGGCCTTTAAATGGTAATAGTATATAATAAAATTAATAAAAGAAAACTAATATTTAACACTTATTATGTCCAAGCACTTGTAGTTTTTCTTGCCTTATTCAATTTGATCCTTTCTACCATGTGATAAGTCTTATTTTTACATTCATTTTATAGTTGGGAAAAATGCTATCACCAGCTAGTAAATGTTGTTAGGTGCCATCAAGTGGGCTCCAATGTATAGCAACCCTATGTACGACAGAACCAAATGAGACAGGCAGGGAATCAAGCTAACTGAATCAAGCAACCTCTAACTCAGTATTCTTGGAATCTAAGCCTACGTGCAGACCAGCACATTACTGTTGCTGCTGGCAACAGAGAACTGCTTGTGATTAAAAAGCCAGGCCCTTAGGCAAGATAAGAAACTACATTTCAAAAGCCCCACAAGCTTGACCTGTTGTAAACTGCTGATAAACCTCCTGAATTGTCCATCAAGTACCTGACCAGGTGCAGAGCATGTGCAATAAAATTCTACCAGAGGCAGTCAAGAATGGGAGTCCCTTGCTGGGACTTGAACCAGGGTTCAGTCATCACATATGAGCAACATCCCAGGATAAGTCATGTGAAGCATCCCAGAAGTCTTCACAATGGGTTCCATCTTTGTTCAGACAGCCTTTGTGAGGGAATCTATCTTGGCTACTTCCTGTGGGCACACTAGATTTTTCATAACCCCACCTTTTCCCCTGAAAGTCTCTAACCATTTTATAAATAAACATGATGCCTCTCTGCATCCCCCCCCCAGAAAATCCTTTGTTCATTGAGAAACTGGAGGCTAGCATAGGTAGAAGCCCCTCTCTGTCTCTCCCTTGTGAGCCCCTCCTCTCTCCAATAAACTTTGGCTCATGTGGATATTTTTGCCTCTCCTGTTCAATTCTTTAGGATCTCTCGTAGCATATTGCCTAGGCATTTACTGCTAAACAGAAAGCTGGCAGTTCAAACCCATCAGCCACTCCTCAGAAGGAAGACTGGGCAATCTACTTCCATAGTGATACTGCCTGGGATACATAAGAAGGGGTCACTATGAGTCAGATCTGACTGGATGGCAGTGAGTTTGGGTTTTTTTTTTTTTTTTTTTTTTTGGTTCATTTCTTTGTCAGTAGAAGGCAAGGATACCTCCTTCCCTCCTGCCCCATTTTTTTGCTGACCCTCTACTTACCAAGTATGATATCCTTCTCCAGGGACTGGTCCCTTCTGACAACATGGCCAAAATACATGAGATGAAGTCTGGCCATTCTCACTTCTAAAGAGCATTGCAGCTGTACTTTTTCCAGGACAGATTTGTTCATTCTTTTGGCAGTCCATGGAATTTTCAGTATTCTTCACCAACACCATGATTCAAAGGCATCAGCTCTTCAGTCTTCCTTATTCATTATCTAGCTTTCATATCCATATAAGGTGATTAAATATACCATGGCTTGGGTCAGGTGTACCTTAATCTTCAGAGGGACATCTTTGCTCCTTAATACTTCAAAGAGGACTTTTGCAGCAGACTAGCCCAATGCAATGTTGTTGTTGTTGTTATGTGCCATCAAGTCAGACCTGACTCCTAGCGACCCGTACTTGGGTTTCCAAGGTGGTATCACTACGGAAGTGGATTGCCCAACCTTCCTTCCGAGGCCCAATGCAATAATACGACCTTTGATTTCTTGACTGCTGTTTCCATGGGTGTTGAGTATGGATCCAAGTAATATGAAATCTTTGACACTTCAATCTTTTCTCCATTTACTATGAATGCTGCTTATTGGTCCAGTTGTGAGAATTTTTGTTGTCTTTATGTTGAGGTGTAATCCATACTGAAGACTGTAGTTTTTAATCTTCATCAGTAAGTGCTTCAAGCTACCTTCACTTTCAGCAAACAAGGTTGTGTCATCTGCATATCTCAGGTTGCTAGTAAGTCTTCCTGCAGTCCTGATGCCACGTTCTTCATACAGCTTCTCAGATTATGTGCTCAGCATACAGATTGAATAAGTATGGTGAAAGGATACAACCTTGATGCACACACTTCCTGATTTTAAACCATATAATATCCCCTTGCTCTGTTTCAACAACAGCCTCTTGGTCTATGTACAGTTTCCTCATAAGCACAATTCAGTGTTCGGGAATTCCTATTCTTTGCAATGTTATCCATGATTTGTTATGATCCACACAGTTGAATGCCTTTGCATAATCAATAAAACACAGGTAAATATCTAGTAAATAGTAAAGCTGATATTTGAACCATATTTGTTGAAATGGAATCAGCATCTCAAATCATTATGCTACACTGGTCATTTTAATATGGCATCCTGCTCCCCGTGGCTATACTTCATGGCTTCTTCCAGCTTCTTTTCATGATATTTTCTTGTTAGTGTGCAGTGCCATCTTGCTGCTACTGATTTACTACTTCTTATCTTATGCATTCTGTAGTATCTTTTATGGGAAAATTTTTCTCTTCTTGTCTATCACATTCTGTAGAACAGAAATTGCAGAAAAGGCCCTCATTTTAAGTAGCTACATTCAGTTTAACTTGAATTAACTCATGTAGTTGAATGGGAAACGAGGGTTTCTAGGCAGTCAGTGAGGAGTGTCTAAGGGTGGCAGTAATCTGGAAGCCATAATCTGCTTCTCAGTACTTCAGCTCATCCACCTGCAGGAGGAAGATAGACACTGCAGGTCAGCTTCATAAACCTACTGTGGAGTGTTTGTACTTTAAATCTTAAATGCCTGAAATAGTAAATGGATATTCCTGTGTCTTCGCTTCTCAGAGCTGTTGTAACAGAAATTCCATTAAGTGGTTACTTTAGAAAACAGAAGTTTATGTTATTACAATATAGGAAGATATAAGTACAAATTTTGGGCAACTGTTATAGGGGGAGGCTCCCTGTCAGCTCTGGGAGAAGATCCTGGTCTCAGCTTCTACAACCCTGCCATATTCAGGTTCCTGGGCAATTCCTCGCATGTTCTTCTGTCTTCCCAAGTTTGTACTTCTTATCTCTGTGTCTACACTGCTCCCTCTAACTCAGAACTGATTAGGTATAGAACACACCCTACACTGATAGGGCCTTATTAACAGACAAAGAAAGCCTATTCCCAAGAGATTACACCCACAGATATAGAGAGGTTAGGGTTCCAATACACATTTTGTGGGATACAATTCAATCCATAACCCTTTGCCAAAGAAGCAGGGATCACAGTTTCAGAAAACCTTCTGAGCTTTAGGACACATATGTTAATAATTACCCCCTTTAAAGACTTATTCTTTTACTAATGTATATGTCTTTTATTTATTACTATTAATTTTCTTTTTTTAACATTTATTATCCTATATGTGTGTATAACACAAAAGGCCAGAGAGCTTGAATTGGCCTGTACCTCTGGCAGTAAGGGAGCTATGGTGGCGTAGTGCTGAAGGCACTTGACTGCTAACCAGAAGGTTGGCAGTTCAAACCCACCAGCCAGGAAGGTTGGGCAATCTACTTCCGTAGAGATATCGCCTCAGAAACCCAAGGAGGGGTCGCTATGAGTTGGATCCAACTTGATGGTACATAACAACAACTCTGGCAATAAAGCCAACTTTTAGCATGCATACTAATCAAAACAGGGCGATATTCATGTATCTTCAGGAGAATGATTAAGAGTTAGTTTTTATGCATCCAGTTCATTCTACACATATTTATTGAGCACCAACAACATGGTTGACACTCAATTACTGTTGTTAGTGGCTGTCCAGTCAATTCTGGCTCATGGTATTCCCATGAGTGCAGAGTAGAACTGTTCCATAAGATTTTCAAGGCTGTGAGCTTTCAGAAACATCGCCAGGCCTGTCTTCCGAGGAAACTCTGAGTGGGTTAGAATTGTCAACCTTTCAGCTAGTAGTTAAGTGCTTACCTGTTTGCACCACCCAGGGGCTCAGCACTCTATAGGTACTAGATACACAGTAGTGAAAAAAATAATCAAGGTCCATTAGATCACAGCTTATTGGTACATAGCCTCATTATATAATCACCATTATTTTTAATTTATAACTTAATGTCATCATAGAACACACCTATGAAGTTTTTATAACAATGTGAAAATTTCCAAATATACTTCCTAAAAAAGTAAGGAGCCATACCAGCAACAAAAGGCAATATAGACAAATTAGACTTCATCAAAAATAAAAACTTTTGTGCTTCAAAGGAATTTATCAACAGAATGAAGAATCTACAGATTGAGAGAAAATTTTGGGTAGCCATATATCTGATAAGGGTTTAATTAATTCCCAAGAACTTCTACAACTTAGCAACAAAAAGACAGAAACTCAATAACAATACAGGGAAAGGACTTGAATATACATTTCACCAAAACAAAACAAACAATGGATCTTCAAGGAACCAAAAGCAGAAGCTGAAGAGAGAAAGCCTTCCCCTGAAGCTTGTGCTCTGAATTAGAATTTCTAGCCTCCTAAACTGTGACAGACTAAATTTCTGTTTGTTAAAGCTATCCACTTGCGTTTTTTGTTATAGCAGCATTAGATAAGACATGGTCCATGGTACGTTCGGTATTATTCACCAACACTGTAATTCAAATGCATCAATTCTTCTTTGATCTTACTTATTCACTGTCTACCTTTCACATGCCTACGAGACAATTGAAAAGACTGTGTCATGGGCCAGGACATGTCAGTCTTCAAGGTCACATCTTTGCTTTTCAACACTTTAAAGAGGTTTTTGCAGCAGGCTTGCCTAATACAGTACATCATTTGATTTATTGACTGTTGCTTCCATGGGTGTTGATTGTGGATCCAAGTAAAATGAAGTCCTTGACAACTTCAACATTTTCTCCTTATCATGATGATGCTTACTGGTCCAGTTGTGAGTATTTTTGTTTACTTTATGTTGAGGTGTAAGCCAGACACTCATTATAGGCTGCAGTCTTTAATCTTCATCAGTAAGTGTTTCAAGTCCTCTTTGTTTAGAGCAAGCAAGGTTGTCATCCACACATCTCAGGTTGTTAATAAGCCTTCCTCCAATCCTGATGCTGTAGTCTTCTTCATATAGTCCATCTTCTCAGATTATTTTCTCAGCATACAGATTGAATAAGTGTGGTCAAAGGATACAACCCTGATGCACACCTTTCCTGATTTTAAACCATGCAGTATCTTCTTGCTCTGTTTGAACGACTGGCTCTTGGTCTATGTACAGGTTCCCAATTAGCACCATTAAGTGTTCTGAAATTTTCATTCTTTGAAATGTTATCCATAATTTGTTATGATCCACACAGTCTAATAACTTTGTATAGTCAATAAAACACAGGTAAACATCTCTGTAGTATTCTCTGCTTTCAGCCAAAATCCATTTGACACCAGCAATGATGTCTGCCATTCTATGTCCTCTGTGGAACTCAGCTTGAATTTCTGGCAGTTGCCTATATTTGTACTGTTGCAACTGTTTTCTTAATTACCTTCAGCATAGTTTCACTTGCATGTGACATTAATGATATTGTTCAATAATTTCTGCATTCACCTTTCTTTGATCACCTTTCTTTGGAATAGACACAAATATAGATCTCTTCCAGTCAATTGGCCAGGTAACTGTCTTCCAAACTTCTTAGATTAGACTAGTAAGCACTTCCAGCATTGCCTCCATTTGTTGAGACATATTAAATGGTATTCTGTCAATTCCTTGAGTCTTGTTTTCTTCCTTCAGTGCAATGTGCATTTCTTCCTTCAGGACAATGGCTAAACATTGATCAATTCTCTTTGGTACAGTGACTCTCTATATTCTTTCCATCTTCTTTCCTGCATTGTTCAATATTTTGTCCATAGAATCCTTCAATGTTGCAACTCAAGGCTTGAGTTTTTTCTTCAGTTCATTTGACTTGAGAAATGTTGAGTGTGTTCTTCCCTTTTGGTGTTGATTCCCACCAAATCCCCTTACATCAGACCAGGGCTGTGGCCTGAGTAAGGGTTTTGCATTCCACTGTAATCCTCTTACAACTGATCTGCTGATCACATCAGATCACATCATGTGTGTGTGTGTGTGTGTGTGTGTGTGTGATGATTGCATCCTTACATAACTATCAAATTACATCATTATACAACTGCCATAAATAATGAGAATCAGGTCCTAGCCAACTTGACACATATTTTGGGAAGACAAAATTCAATCCATAACAGATACTAGTTTCTTATTGCTGCTGCAACCAATTATCACAAATGTGATTGCTTAAAAGAACACACATTTATTATCTTATTACTCTGGAGTTCAGAAGTCCAAAATTGGTCTCACTGGGCTAAAATCAAGGTGTAAGCAGGGCTGTGTTCCTTTTGAAGGCTCTAGAGGAGAATTCCTGTTGTCTTTTCTAGCTTCTAGACGCTGCCTATATTCCTTGGCTCCTGACTCCATTCCTTTATCTTCAAATGACTAATCACATTACATCACTCTGCCACTGACTCTTCTGCCTCCCTCTTTCACTTATAAAGCCCCTTTTGATTATATTCTGTGATAGTTAAGATTATGTGTCAACTTGGCTGGGCCTGGTTTTGAGTGTCTGGCAGCTGGATGTAGTTATTCCCCATGGTGAGATTGGTAATCAGCTCCATGGTAGACTATATTGGAGCAGCTGAGTAGCTATCTTAGGGATGTGGTCTGCTTCCAGTATATAATGAGAAGTATTGAGAAAGGTCTGCAGCTTTCGGCATGCTTGACCCTGCATGTAGCCAAGTTGTTCAGCAGCCTGCCATATCATCTGCTAATCTTGAAATTCTTAATGGACTTGAATCAGTGGCCTGCTGTGTGGTTTGGTAATATTGGAACTATGCCTTTTTACTTGTCGACCTTAGGTTTGTCAGGCTCAGCAGCCAGCAGCTGCCTGAGTGAAGAAATCCTCCATCTTCAGTGGGCTGGGACCAAGAGTCAGAGATGAAACTCAAGGTCCAGGGGCTTTCACCCAGCCTAGCACTTTGAACTTGGACTTGTAGCCTCCAAAACTCTAAAAGAATAAACTCCTGTATACTAAAGCCACCCATTTGTGGTATTTTCTGTTAGAGTGGCACTGGATAACCAAACCATATTCCACCATTCATTCATCAGTTTGTCATACTGTGGAGCTTGCATATTGCTTTGCGGCTGGAGGCTATGCTACCAGTATTTTGAATACCAATGGGTCACCCATGGTGGAGAGTTTTCAGTAGAGCTTCCAGACTCAGACAGACTGGAAAGAAGGGCAGGAATATCCACTTCTGACAAAATTGGCCACTAGAAAACTTATGCATAGCAGCAAACACTGATATATTATGGGAAAATTTTATGAACAGCTCTGAAACATTGTCTGATTTAGTGCCAGAAGAGGAGCCCTTCAGATTGGAAGGCACTCAAAATACAAGTGAAGAAGAGCTGCCTCCTCAAAGCAGAGTCAACCTCAATGACTAAGATGGAATAAAGCTTTTAGGACCTCCATTTGCTGATGTGGCACAACTCAAAATGGGAAGAAACAGCTGCGTTAATAATCAGAACACAGAATGCACAAAGAATGAATTTAGCAAAATTGGAAGTTGTCAAAATACATAAAGATCAATATGCTAGTCATTAGTGAGGTTTTGGCCATTTTGAAGCAGACAAACATATGATCTACTATCCAAGAATGAGAAATTGAAGAGAAATGGTGTTGCATTCATCATCAAAAAGAATGTTTCTAGATCTATCCTGAAGTACAATGCTGTCAGTGATAGGATAATAGCTACATGCGTACAAGGAAGACCAGTTAATACTACTATTATTCAAATTTACACACCAACCACTAAAGCCAAAGATGAAGAAATTGAAGACTCTTCCCAACTTCTGCAGTCTGAAATTAACCAAACATGCAGTCGAGATGTGTTGATTATTACTGATGACTGGAATGCAAAAGTTGGAAACATAGAAGAATCACCAGCAGTTGGAAGATATGGCCTTGGTGACAGAAATGATGCCAGAGACTGCCTGATAGAATTTTGCAAGACCAATGACTTGTTCATTGCAAATACCTTTTATCAACAACATAAACAATGACTATACACATGAATCTCATCAAATGGAACACACAGGAATCAGATTGACTACCTCTGGGGAAAGAGGTGATGGAGATGCACAATATCTTCAGCAAAAATAAGGCCAGGAGCTGACTATGGAACAGACCATCAGTTGCTTATATTCAAGTTCAAGTTGAAGCTGAAGAAAATTAAAAGTCCAAACTTTAGGCTAAACTAGTGCCTAAGGTACTTGACTGCTAACCAGAAGCCTGGCAGTTCAAACCCACCAGCCACTCCTCAGAAGGAAGGTTGGGCAATCTACTTCCGTAGTGATACTGCCTCAGAAACCCAAGGA
>NW_006921685.1:6237075-6244949 GCF_000298275.1 Orycteropus afer afer | reverse complement strand
TTAAACCGCCAGCCTTCTGGTTAGCAGTCAAGTACTTTAGCCACTATGCTACCAGGGCTATGTATGCACAGGGAGACAGCTCAGGGGGCAGGACTGCATGGAGGGAAGGACACAGAGAAGAGGTAGATATGGGGAGGAAGTGGGATGTGAGCTGTTGCATTGTGGAAAATTGTAGTCAACGTCATGAGACAAAGTGTATGTGAGCTACTGTATGGAAAGCAAATTTGCTCTGTAAACTTTCACCCAAATCACATTTAAAAAAAAGTCCAAACCAACCCACTGCCATTGAGTCAATTATGACTCATAGTGATCCCCATTGGGTTTCTGAGGAAGTAAATCTTTACAGAAGTAGATTGCACAGCCTTCCTTCTGCAGAGTAGCTGGTGGGTTGGAACTGCCAACCTTCTGGTTAGCAGTCCAATGCCAGAAGAGCCAAAATATGACCATGTGTACATCCCACTTGAATTTAGAGATCATCTGAAAAACAGATTTGATGCTCTGAACACCAATGACTGAAAACCAGACAAGTTGTGGGATGACATCAAGAACATGGTACATGAAGAAAGCAAAAGGTCATGAAAAATATAGGAAAGGAAGGAAAGACTAAAATGGATGTCAGAAGAGACTCTGAAACTTGTTCTTGAATGGAGAGTAGCTAAAGCAAATGGAAGAAATGAGGAGACAAAAGAGCTAAACAGAAGATTTCAAAGAGCAACTCAAGAAGACAAAGTCAATTATTATAATGAAATGTGCTAAGACCTGGAGTTAGAAAACCAAAAAGGAAGAAATGCTTGGTTTTTATCAAGCTGAAAGAACTGAAGGAAAAAAAAAAAAAAAAACAAGCTTTGAATTGCAATATTGAAGGACTCTATGGGCAAAATATTGAATGCCACAGGAAGCATCAAAAGAAGATGGAAGGAATACACAGAGCCACTGTACCAAAAAGAATTGGTCAATGTTCAACTATTTCAGGAGTTAGCATATGATCAAGAACCAATGGTACTGAAAGAAGAAGTCCAAGCTGCACTGAAGGAATTAGCAAGAAATTAGGCTCCAGGAATTGACCGAATACCTATTGAGATGTTTCAGCAAATGGATGCAGGACTGGAGGTGCTTGCTTTTTTTATGTTAAGAATTTTGGAACACTACTACCTGGCCATCTAACTGGAAGAGGTCAATATTTGTGCCCATTCCTAAGAAACATGATCCAATAGAATGTGGAAATTATTGAACAATATTATTAATATCATATGCAAGTAAAATTTTGCTGAAGATGGCTCAAAATGGTTGCAGCAGTACATTGACAAGGAACTTCCAGAAATGCAAGCTGGATTCAGAAAAGGATGTGGAATGAGGGATGTCATTTCTTATGTAAGATGGATCTTGGCTGAAAGCCAGGAATACCAGGAAGATGTATACCTGTGTTTTATTGAGTATGCAAAAGCATTTGACTGTGTGAATCATAACAAATTATGGCTAGCATTGTAAAGAATGCTTATTCCAGAACAATTAAATGTGCACATGAGGAACTTGTAAATAGACCAAGAGGCTGTCATTCGAATAGAACAAGGGGATGCTGTATGTTTTAAAATCAGGAAGAGTCTGCATCAGGGTTTTATCCTTTCACCATATTTATTCAATCTGTATGTTGAGCAAATAATCCAAGAAGCTGGACTATATAACTATATAACGCAGCATCAGAATTGGAGAAAGACTCATTAACAATCTGTGATATGCAGATGACACAACCTTGGTTGCTGAAAGTGAAGATGACTTAAAGCACTTACTGACGAAGATCTAAGACTACAGTCTTTAGTATGGATTACACCTCAACATAAAGAAAACAAAAGTCCTCACAACTGGACCAATAAGCAACATTACAATAAATGGAGAAAAGATTGAAGTTGTCAGGGATTTCATATTACTTGGATCCACAATCAACACCCATGGAAGCAGCAATCAAGAAATCAGACATTGTATTGCACTGTACAAACCTGCTGAGAAAGACCCCTTTAAAGCGTTAAGAAGCAAAGCACTTTGAAGATTAAGGTGTGCACAACCCAATCCACAGTTTTTTCAATTGCCTTACATGCATGTGAAAAGTAGACAAAGAATAAGGATGACTGAAGAAGAATTTATGCTTTTGAATTATGGTGTTGCTTAAGAATACTGAAAATACCATGGACTGCCAGAAGAATGAATAAATCTTTCCTGGAAGAAGTATAACCAAAATGCTCCTTGGAAGTGAGACTAGGCAGACTTTTTAGAACTTAGAGTTTTTAATGATATATTATAATGCTTATGATATAATTTTTAATGAAAAAATTAAAAGACAATATAGTACATACAGTAGGATCTCAATTATATAAAAATACAAATATAAAAAATTTAATATAACCCACCAGCCACTCCTTGGAAGGAAGACTGGGCAATCTATTTCTGTAGAGATATCACCTCAGAAACCCAAGGAGGGGTCTCTATGAGTCAGAAACAACTCAACAGCAATGAGTGTGTATGTGATGAATAGAAAAATGTATATGAATGTATATATGAATAGAAAAATGATTGAAAAGAAATATGCCAGAATTTAACAGTTGTTGTAACTGATGATAAAGATAATTATAGATCATAGGGCAGCTGATATTTAGATTATGTGGAGAAAAATATTTTATCATTTAAAAAATATTTTATCTTTTATACTTTGCTTTCTGTAATTCAGCTCTCAGCTGAAACAGCTCTGTGTCTACCTGGTTGCTGAACTCAACCCATTTACCTTTTGTTTCTTTAAACAAAAAATCCTGTCTCAACAAGCATTCTGTGTTTTTTGGGAGTGTTTACATCATGCCATGCCTATATATTTAGAAAGCCACATTAGATATTAATAGTCTCCACCATCTCTTCTTTAGTAACTTCTACGTTCAGTACTTTATCTTTCTGGCTCTTTTCTCATCATAGATGTTGCTTTTCTCCAGTCCTGCCTTAATTCCTATCCCAAAATTTACTGAGATTCAATACAATACTGATGCTGAATAAATCAAAAAGGTATCAGGATTTACCTTCCTTAAAGGCAGTTCATTGACCATGTTTTGAGATTTTTTCTTAGGAGCTCATTCAAACCATTTGTCAATGTATTTCTTCCAAACAAATACAATGTTCTGTCAAATAGGAATTTTTATACCAGCTCACTAAAAGAACAAAATGATGTCCATATTGTTTACATATGTTTTTTTTTTATTTCAACAATGAGCATATATTTTTAAAACATTATGATGTGATGTTATATGAGAAAAAATTAATATATTACAATACTAGGAAGGAAAACTGATGTCTTTTCTAACAACCATATGATTGTTTAAAATTCAAATGTATTTTCTCCATCTTAAGAAGTATTTTTTTAGAAGGTGGGGACCAGGTTTGCTGGTCCAATAGAGCCTGGTGGAACCACTAAGACTATGGCCCCTAGCTGCCCTTCAGGTCTGGAATTGAACCCACACCTGTGGTTTCCAGCCAAACAAAGTACAGGCATGTGAGTTAAACATTTACCTCAAGTAGACACACGCCCTGGAGAGAACAATCATGGGAAAAGGAAGGGCTGCTTATGCACAGGGAGACAGCTCAGGGCGCAGAAGAGTATGGAGGGATGGACACTGGGAAGAGGAACTTTGGGGAGGAAGTGGGAGGGGAGATGTTGCATTGTGATAAACTGTGGTCAATGTCATGAGACAAAGTGTATGTGAACTGCTGTATGGAAAGTGAATTTGCTCTGTAAATCTTCACCCAAATCAAAATAAAATTAAAAAAAAAAAGTATTTTTTTAAAAAAAGACCATGTGATATAAATTTACATTTTATTCCCAAGAAAAGGGGAAATATCTCAAAGAAGCAACTCTTTTATACAAATAACAAAATACGATGCAGCAGCATATTTTTAAGTAACTATGAAATATCAAGTTAAGGGAATAGTCCTTACCCATTAAACATTAAAATGATTAACACTGTCTGTATCTCTTGTTTTTGTGGTGCAAATCCAAATCTAAATCCATTCAACCAATATTTACTGAATACCTATCAAGTGGTCATTTCTGGGTATACAAAAATAAGTATGAAGTGAATCTTGCTCTCCAGCAGCTCATAATATACTAGAGAGACAGTAACATTCACAAATCATCATAATCAATATGATCAATTTTATAATGTCAAAGATGTTGGTAGCCTAGAGGAGACAGCAAATAATTGCTTTGAGGAGTTGGCCAGTACTTCATAAAGGAGTTTATAACACTAGAGCTCCATCTTGAACAATTAATAGGAATTCATCTGGTAAGGAAAAGGTGATAAAGCTTTTCAGGCAGAATGACACTCCTGGTGTTGGAAAGTGTAACACCACACTGTTAACTGTGGTGAGATAACGATTTTCATTTTCTTCTTTTCCGCATTTTCCAATGAATCATGTATTACTTTTATAGTAGGGAAAAAGAAAGCTATAACAGAAAGATTCTGTTCAAGAAACAGTTTAAAGTTCCGTACAGCTGGAATGTAAGTGCATAGTGCAGATCAGTAGGAAATGAGGCTTGTTGGAATCAGGCCTCGACTAGGTATCTATTTGAGGTTGATCTGATAACCAGTAGGGAACAATGGAAGGGAGCTGGTGTTAAGCAGATGATTCCTGATGAAATTAATTTAGAATGGTAACTGTAATGATATATTGTATTAAAATGAGAAGCTATTTTTGTAATCTCTCCTATTTAGATTCACAAAGCATAACATAATTGCCTCTACTGTAAATTTAGAACAGGAAAAGAAGGGTATTTTGCACTTGTTGGGATGATTGATTCTGATTATCAAGGAGAAATGGGATTTGATACCATACAATGGGAATAAGGAGTAATATGTCTGGAACATGGAAGATCCCTTGAAGTACACTTAGTTCCCCTATATCTTACAATTAAAATCAACAGAAAAACTACAACTTACTTCAGGCAAGACTGCTAGTGGCTCAGATCCTCTAGGAATGAAGGTTTGGATCACACTGCCAAGTAAGGAACCAGATGTACTGCTTGCTGAGGGCAAAGGGACTATGGGATGGATAGTAGAGGAAGGTAGGTATTTATACCAGCCATGACCATGTGACCCACAGAAAAAAATAAGAGCTGTAATAGTTGTAAATATTAAACTGAGAACATTGCTCAAGCCACATTGTTGTTAGAGACTGCAAAACCTCTGAATGCTTTACAGAATTCACCTACTACTGGAGTTTATTGTGGCCAAAAGGAAAAGAAAAAGTTTTAAGCAAACATTTTCATTATCTTTAAGCATATTAAGGAGTTCTGGTAGTGTAGTGGTTAAGGCAAAAGTCATGGTTTGAACTCATCCACCGCTCTGCAGAAGAAAGATGAGACAGTCTGCTTCTGTAAAGATTTACAGCCTTGGAAACCCAATGGGGGTCACTATGAGTCAGAATTGACTCATTAAAAGTGAGTGAGTTTTAAGCACATTGCAAAATATTAAGAATAAACCAACTAAATGTTGTCCACTAAATATTTTTTATATGATAAATTTAGATACTCAAATTAGCACAGCAAGGCATAGTCAATTCAGTGATGGTTTCCTGTTAGTGGCCATAGCACTTTGTAGGTATCAGTAAGATAGTATCCCTCATTTTATATCATAATCATATGTTCTCTAATTTAGTTTCCAGACTAGATTATAAACTTCATACAAGTTTTTTTTTTTCCTCCTTTTTACATCCGGTGTATAGCTAATGTCCAGGTCCTAGAAATACTATATCTGGGTGTGTGTGTGTTGGGGGCAGATTTTTCAATATGTTGTCATATGAATGAATGAATGAACACTGCATATATATAAATGAATAATTTTAAAGTGAATAAAAATTGATGCCTGTAAGTAAGTAAATATCACTATAATCATTAAAGAAAAGTGTAATGAAAAGAATTTTAGAGAGATGGCTTTGCAACTTATTGCAATGTTATAAGTCATTGGCACCTAATTTACCTCTCAGAGTCTCAATTTCCTCTTTTGTAAAATAAGATAATATCTTGCAGGATTGTTGTGTGTATTAGAGATAGTATATACACCTGATACAGTGCTTTGCTCAGAGTTGTTGGTTGTTAGTTTGCTGTCAAGTCAGCTCCGACTCATGGCACCCTTATGAATACCAAAAAGAAGCACTGCCCAATCCTGTGCTATCCCATGATCTTTGGTACGTTTGAGCCTATTCTTGTGGTTATTGTATCAATCCATCTTACTGAAGGTTTCCCTTGTTTTTGCTGACCCTCTACTTTACCACACGATATCCTTTTCAGGTAATTGGCCTTTCTTGATGACATGTCCAAAGTAAGTGGGACAAAGTCTCTCCACTCTTCACATCTAAGGAGCATTCTGGTTATATTTCTTCTAAGACTGGTTTGTTCATTCTTCTAGCAGTCCACAGCATATTCAGTATCCTTCACCAACATCACAGTTCAAATGCATCAGTTCTTCTGTCTTCCTTTTTCACTACTCAGCTTTTGCACACCTATCAGGTGACTGCAAAAGACCGTGACTTAGGTCAGGTGCACCTTAATGATCAAAGTGAGATCTTTTCTTTTTAAAATACTTTAAAGAAATCTTTTGTGGTGGCTAGTGGGTTTGACCCGAGGTCTCCGGCAAGATGGCAGACTAGGCAGAAAGACTGCGCAGAACCTCTCCAACAAAGAAAAGGGAAACCAATTAACACAGACACAAAAGATAATCCTGGACCCCTGAGCCTTGAAGGGAAGGATATAGAAGTGGACTAAAGCCCAACTAGCAGAAGAATTTGTGTGAAAATACAAAAAAAAAAAAAACAGAGAGACATACAGAGCTGCGGTCTGGCAGCGATCCTGATGGCACAGACAGCTTGGAGATTCCTGAGTGGTGGTAGGACCTAACAATTAACATTAAAATCAGCCCTGCTACCCAGGGACTGCACAGAGAACTGTGCATGGTGGCTGGGGAATAAACGGAGAAGGTGAAGAGAAAGGCGGGCTGAACTGTGGATTTTTGCTGGGCTGGAGGGCGCCACCATTTTGAAGGCTTCAAAGCCGCTTGACAGAGTTCTGGCAAGATGGCAGACTACGCAGAAGGACTGTACAGACCCTCTTCAACAAAGAAAAGGGAAACCAATTTACACAGACACAGAAGATAATCTTGGACCCCTGAGCCTTGAAGGGAAGGATACAGAAGTGGACTAAACCCCAATTAGCAGAAGAATTTGCATGAAAATACCAAAAGAAGGAGACATACGGAGCTGCGCTCTGACAGCGAACTGAGTGACCCTGACAGTACAGGCGGCTTGGAGATTCCCGACTGGTGGTAGGACCTAAGAATTAACCCCAAAATCATCCTGCTAGCCAGGGACTGCATGGACTGTCCATGGTGGCTGGGGAACAAACAGAGAAGATGAAGAGAAAGGTGGGCTGAGTTGTGGACTTTAGCCAGTCCGGAGGGTGCCGCCATTTTGAAGGTTTAAAAAGCGGATTGACTATTTTGGATATTTAAAGAGACAGTGCTCTCGCAGATTCCTGTGGTGGTAGGACTTAAGAACTGACCTAAAAATCACCCTGCTAGCCAGGGACTGCACAGAGGACTGTGCACAGTGGCTGGGGAACAAACGGAGAAGGTGAAGAGACTTTCTTCACCTGTGGACTTTTGCTGGTCCGGAGGGCACCACCATTTTGAAGGTTTAAAAAGTGGTTTGACTATTTTGGATATTTAAAGAGACAGCACTCTGGCAGATTTCTGGGGCTTAAGAACATGTTCTGCTTTCCAGCAACCCCAAGGACACTCGGGGTCTGCAAGACTGAAAAGGTATGACATTCTTCATGTTACTACACCCTA
>NW_006921685.1:6186363-6212224 GCF_000298275.1 Orycteropus afer afer | reverse complement strand
GAGTAAGGCTGGGTTTACTCAGATGTTGCAGCGCTTTCCCGGTCCTATTTTGAGAGCCTTTCAGCCTAAACGGACTATTCCTACAGGTGCACGGTAATGTACCAAACAGTGTTTCTTTGCTATTCATAAGGTTTTCCCTGGCCAATTATTTCAGAAGTGGATGGCCTCTTCCTTCTTCCTACTTCCTAGTCTGTCTCAGTCTACAAGCTGGGCTGTTACCTATACACCAGGTGCACTCGCTGGGTTTTAAACACCAGAGGCTCAGCCTCAAAACTCATAGTTATCCTTAGAGAGGGCTATATTTATTTGGGTTAAAGATAATTTTTACTAACATTACAACTTTTAAAATCTAGTTCTAGAAGTCATTAGTTTCAACTAACAAAACTTGCTGTTCTCTCTAAAAATCTAGACATATACAAATCCAAATGTGACTTGGTTATTTGCCGGTATGCCTAATAGATCTTTGAATCCACCATGCATAACACCAAAAAACCAAACCCAGTGCTGTTGAGTTGATTTTGGCTCATAGCGACCCTTATTGGGCTTCCAAGGTTATAAATCTTTATGGAAGTACAATGTTTCATCTTCCTCTCCCAGAGCAGCTGGTGGGTTTGAACCCTTGACCTTCTGGTTAGCAGCCAAATGCCTTCCCCACTCCATTACCAGAGCTCCTTGTGCATAGCACAGTGCCTGGAAACACACACAGATATACGTAAACAAACAAACAATGTTTGTTGGATGAACAAATATTCAAAGTTAGTTCCCTTTTCTCCGTATAGTCTCTTCAACTTGCTCTAAGGTAAAATTAAAGAAGGCTATCATGCTTGGTAAAATGGAGAGTCAATGAAAAAGGGGAAGGCCCTCAAAAGATGGATTGGCACAGTGGTTTCAACAACGGGCTCAGGTATAGCATGGATCGTGGGGCTGGCAGAGGACTGGGTAGTGTTTCGTTCTGCTGTACACACGGTCGCTATGAGTCCGAGACGACTCTACGGCACCTAACAATAACAACAACATCTTAATGCTTAGGTGTTACCACTGATTATAAACTATAAGGTTTCCTTTCTATGCATTTAGGTTCCTAATCCATTCAGATTTATATATTATGGACTATGACTCCTGCTATGGAAAACGAGGGTAAGAGTAAATTCAGGTAGAATCTCCCAACATGTCTACAAATTATACTTTATTGTGATACACTGTCAAGGAGGGGCTAACCCTTACTTAGAATTAATCACATTTTCCTGCTTAAAAGGGAAGTTTTTTGGTAGCATAGTGGCTAAGGCACTTGACTGCCAACCAGAAGGCTGGCGGTTCAAACCCACCAGCCACTCCTCAGAAGGAAGATGGAGCAATCTACTTCCGTAGTGATACTGCCTCAGAAACCCAAGGAGGGGTCGCTATGAGTCGGGTCGGACTCGACGGCACATAACAACAACAACAAGATTTCTAAATCTTCCAGATGATGAAGATTGTTCTCTTTGAAACTCCAAGTACACGAGTCAAGCTCGAAAGATTTTTTGTTCTTCACTTTTTGGGTGGAAAAGGGTTTTCTGAGAAATACTGAGCTTTCCTTTGGCAGTTCTGTCCAGTCGATTCCAACTCATGGCAACCCCATGTGTGTTAGAGTAGAACTGTGCCCCACAGGGCTTTCAGTGGCTGAGTTTTTTGGAAGTAGATCACCAAGTTTTTCTTCTGAGGTACCCCTGGATGGACTCCAACTTCCAACCTTTCAGTTAGCAGTGTGTGCGCACCATCCAGAGACTTAGGTCAAGGGGAACAAGTCAAACTTTAAAATGGATACTCTCAAAACTCAAAAACAATTTATTAGAAAAGCGTGGACATCTTTTGTTTGATGACATTATCAATTTAAGATATTGAAATGGTGATTGAAATGATTCTTGCAGTTTTCTTTAAAGGATTTCATCAAAGAAAACATTATTGGAGGGATTGGGATAAATGGAAAAGACTGAAAAATGCTGATTTCTGAAATTCTGTAAGTTTTCAATTTTTGAAATTTTCCACAATCATAAAAATTCTATTAGCTTTTTCCATTTTTTTTACGCTAAGAATTCCTGTTATTTTTGCAAAGTTCTGCATGTCAATTTGTGAATACATTGTCTCATTATTTTTGCTGTATACATTGTCAGCATATCACCAAAAATCAAACTCACTGCCATCCAGTCAGTCCCGATTCAAAGCGACCCCTCCTTGGGTGTTCAAGGCGGTATCTCTAGGGAAGCAGATTGCCCAATCTTCCTTACGCGGAGTAAGGAGTAGCTGGGGGGTTTGAACCGCCAGCATTCTGGCTAGCAGTCAAATGCGTTAGGCGCCATGCCATCAGAGCTCCCATCAGCATATAGTACCCATACATTTCATTTTAAAACAAAGAAAGTTGGCTTTCAGCACACTTCTTAAGCGTACCAAAACCAAACAAACATAAAATCACCCTGGGACCCTACAGCACAGAACTGCACCATAGAGTTTTTAAGGCTGTAAATCTTTACAGCAGATAGCCACATCTTTCTTTTGCAGAGCGGCAGGTGGGTTCAAAGCAGCGACCTTTTCGTTGGCAGCCAAGCGCTTTATCTATTGAGCCACTAGGGCTCCCCCTTCTCAGGCTTAGGGGTACTAAATCTCTTCTGATATTACCCCAACTTATTGTTTTAATCAGGGTCTCAAAACTTTCCAGAAACTGCCCTTTTGCCTCTCATGTCACGCGTTTCGAGGGGTATTGCAGGGCGTCCGTGGCTAGGTATTCCAACTCACGGATATACCCAGAGTACGAAGGCCCTCGTCTCGTTCTGACCTTACTTCTAGAGCTGGTTTCTATCAAGTGAAAGAACACCACAGCGGTCTTGCCTGAGACCGGCGACCCCGCCCCGAGGGCGGAGACCGGGCGGAGCGGCGCCTCTCCTCCGACTCCTCCCAACTCACCGCTGCCCCCGGAGCTGGCGGCGCATGTGCCCAGCGCCCCCTCCCCGACCCTGGATTCCGCTTCCTGTCCGCTTGCGCTGCAGCCGCAGCCGCCTGCAAGCACCGCGCCGCCTCCGGAGTCCATGGCCGGGACGCGCTGGGTGCTCGGGGCGCTGCTCCGGGGCTGCGGCTGTAACTGCAGCAGCTGCCGGCGCACCGGCGCCGCCTGCCTGCCCTTCTACTCGGCCGCAGGCTCCTTCCCCTCTGGCGTCTCGGGCCGCCGCCGCCTGCTTCTGCTGCTTGGGGCCGCCGCGGCCGCCGCCTCCCAGACGCGGGGCCTCAATAGTGGGCCTGCTCCCGCCGGGAGGCTGGCGGGGCCTTCTCCCGCGGCTGCTTCTGCCGCTGCTGCGGCTGCCGCCTCTTACCCAGCCCTGCGCGCTCCTTTGCTGCAGCAGTCGCTGGCGGCGGCCGCGGGCCCGGCCCGGAGCTACAGCCAGGTACGTGGGCGCCACGCAAGGTCGCGCGCGGGACCCTTCCCCGCCGCGCGCACGCGCTCCTCCGTTTGCGCCCCACGGGCGCGCCCAGGGATGCGCGGCGCGGGCCGCACACCCGCCTCCCCTCCCGCCCTGGCCTCCTGTTGGGTCCCAGAACAAGGGACTCTCTCCCAGGCCTTGGGTTTTCTCCTTGTTTTGTTCTCATATCGAGTCTGTGGTCGGTTGGGCAGTGTAAGTGTGTTTAGGGGTGAATGTTGAGGCCTTATTTCCCTCCAGGCCCATGGTAGGTCGTGTGAGGCTGTTGACGCCCCTACCCCGCATTCTTCTCGCTTCCCTCCAGGTGGTTGTGAAGTTGGGAGGCCGGACCCTGCGGAGGATTGGGAGTTTCGGAGCAGCCAGAGCAGTAGGCCTGGCCTCCTCGGCGCGCCTTACATTTCGCGGCGGCGAAGGTTCACGCACATAGTGCGTGGGCAGTGTTCGTGGGGAAGGAATTTTGTCCCCAGCACGCCCCACTTCCCTGTGTCCCCAGGGAAAGGCCGGCTGCCCCAGTTTACTGAAGGTCACCTCTGCACCACCACTTCCTCTGACAGGATCGTGAATCGCCGTCGACGGGGAGAGCAGTTTGGATACTGATATGCGGGACAGGGGAATGGGCGAATGAAGGGGGCGTCTAGACACAATTTGGGGACTTGGGAATGATCTACAGTTTTGTTTGTTTATTTTAAAGTCACTCGGTGGGTACTTGAAGAACTCACATTGCAAATATTTTTTGCCTTTCTCTTCCTCTGTTTACGTGGCATCTGGGAAGTATCTCCACATTTTTTGATTTCCCAGCCCCTAAAGCCTTGGATCGTATTTATGTTAATGCAATTTGTGCTTCTCCTTGAATTTAAGGAAACTGGGAAGCTAATCACCATGGCTACTGTCTGCCAGTGGCTGAGCTAACTGATTTGAATCTTGGCCAATACTTTTTTCTGCCCTTTTCTGTAGAATCTTGTGATGCTTATGGAATTCTGGGAAAATGGAGAAAAGTAGCTATTTTAAAAAAGGAAAATATTTTCAACTATCTAATAAGCTTTTGTGATCTGGCTTATCTCTTTACTTGATTATTTTTTTCTGTGAAATTTGCTATAATGGTGTCATTTGTTAAAAATTTACTACATGTTGTTGTTGTTATGTGCCGTCAAGTCAGACCTGACTCATAGCAACCCCTCCTTGGGTTTCCGAGGGAGTGTCACTACCGAAGTAGATTGCCCAACCTTCCTTCCGAGGAGTGGCTGGTGGGTTTGAACCACCAGCCTTCTGGTTAACAGTCAAGTGCCTCAGGCACTACGCTACCAGAGCTCCTTACTACATGTTAGTGCTACAGATTGGTGCTTACTGACTACTTAAAATTACATTCATGAAAATGATGGAAGGATACAAAGGAATGTATCATTTCTCTGCTCAAAAGAGTGCAAGTTGTCTTCCCAGGTGATAGTGAATTCTTCAGGTATGGCTATTAAGACCATTTATGATCGTTCTCTTATTCAGGTTGTCTGATATACCAGTTGATAGATTAATCTTTCCAAGACATCTTGCTGCCTTATTGACTTACCTACTCCACTCTCCTTTGCTTCCCAAGTTAAGGACACACATTTGGCTTAACACTGAAGTCCCTCAGTTATATGGAATCAAGTTCTTTTTGCCAGCTCATCTTCTTTGGCTTCTAATTGTACCCTACAATTTAACCAACTGGGATTAATTGCTGTTTGTCCAATGGGCCTTTGTATAGTGCTTCTTCCCCCTCATCTCTCTCAAACTCCAATGCCCTATCCTTTATATACCCTTATCAGAATTCTGTCCTTCCTTCAGGCCCATCTCATGTCCAAATTCTTCTTCTGTTAATGCTCTACTTTAAATTTTATGGTACTTCATATTTTCATTATAACACTGAAAGCAGTTTTGTATGATTCCTATCTTATTCTAGACTGTAAACTCTGAGATTAGGGCCTGATATAGTGTACTGTCTATATAAGTTACTCAAGTATTTGTTAGACTGAAGGGACGCCTTCTTGTTTTGTCTTAACTAATACATTATTAAGTGTAATGTGGGGTGGATATCATGCTTGGTAAAGGATATCATGCTTGTTAAGTGGAGGGTCAACGAAGAAGGGGAAGGCCCTCAATAAGATGGATAGACAGTGGCTACAGTGATGGGCCCAGGTATAGCAAAGATCGTGAGGCTGGCACTGGGCCAAGCAGTGTTCTGTTCTGCTGTGCATAGGGGTCGCTATGAGTCAGAGATGACTCATTGGCACCTAACAACAACAACAACGGGGGCTGAAGAAGTCAAGCCTTGTGTAAAATTTATGTCCTGCCAAATACCTGCTTGCTGATTTAGGATGAGCCATCTAGGCCAAAACAGGATGAGTTAGATTTGTGAAGTTTACTTCTTGCCCCTGAAATAATAGTTTGAATGCACCCAGTGGCACTGTGGAAGAAAGGCCTGGTGATTTACAGCCAAGAAAACCTTATGTAGCAGTTATATTCTGTAACACTGGGTCACCATGGGTCAGAATCTATCTACTTGATGGCATTGTTTTTTTTTTTTTTTTTTTTTTAAAGAATAACATCTAGAGCATTAGTTTAGAAAATAAACATTCTTTAGGTTGTCAGAGAAGTACTTTTATATTTTTTCACTTATTTTGGAAGGAGTCCAAAACCACCTACCTGGAAGACCTTCCACCACTTCCTGAGTATGAGCTGGCTCCTTCCAAGTTAGGAGAGGAAGTGGATGATGTTTTTCTCATTCGAGCTCAAGGATTGCCTTGGTCATGCACTGTGGAAGATGTCCTTAACTTTTTCTCAGGTATACTTTATGTTTGCTTTAAATACCCTAAAATTTTGTCTTCTAATTATATCTGAGTAAAAGGCAGCAATCTCCCCAAATCCAAGTCAGGCTATGGTGTAGGTATCCTATTTGATTTTTGGTAATTATCTCATTTTGGATAGTTATATATTCACACCAAGTGACACCGTGTAGTACCATTTGTGTTATACCAGATTTAAAGACTGAATGCAACAGAAGTATTTAATATTAAAATTATGTAGTATGAAATTAATTTTCTTTGATGTTTTAATATATACATATGAAAAAGCTTAACCTCTTAGTGGAAACATGGGGTTAAGGTTCTTTATGTAATAAGTATATTTAGAATACAAAATCATTCGGTATCAAGTAATAAGTTTACCTCAATAGCATATTTGGTAGGTTTACTATAATCTGTGGTTGGTTTTATGTAAAAAAAAAAAAAAAAAAAAAAAAGACAGACATTTTGGTTCATGCTTTGTTTTCCAGTTGAAAAATTGCATTCTTAGGGACTTGTATAATTGAATTAAAAGTTTGTTTCTGCTCTTACTTGATGTTACTGATATATTTAGACTGCAGAATCCGCAATGGTGAGAATGGAATACATTTCCTCTTAAATAGAGATGGGAAACGAAGAGGTGATGCCTTAATTGAAATGGAATCAGAGCAGGATGTTCAGAAAGCCTTAGAAAAGCACCGCATGTACATGGGTCAACGGTATGTAGAAGGTATGTGAAGCTAGAGTCAGGCTTTTGGGGATCATAGCATTAGTGCTTTATACTTTTCAAAGACGTTTTCATTTGATCACTAACAACAGTGAAGTAGTAGATTTTAGGAGTACAGCTTGTGAAAATGAAGCATGGGGAGATACTATCAGCTTCTTATCTATAAAATAAGCATGTTGACCAAGCTTCTCTTGCAGATAGTAAGAATTAAATGAGTTATGCTAGTCACATAATGGTCTATATATGTCATTTGTTATTTTCTCCAAAGAAGTACATAAAAATTTAAAATACTAGTTTTTTTAATTCTTTGGTAGCCTATCAAGTGGTGATACATATATATGTATGATTTTTTCCTTTTATTAAGGTCTTTCTTTGATAGGGCTTTTGTGTACCTTTTGTTCTTTTTCATTGTAGTATATGAAATAAACAACGAAGATGTGGATGCCTTAATGAAGAGCCTGCAGGTTAAATCTTCACCTGTGGTAAATGATGGTGTGGTTCGTTTGAGAGGACTTCCTTACAGTTGCAATGAGAAGGACATTGTAGACTTCTTTGCAGGTACATGTTTTAAAAAAAACACCTCACTGCCATAGAGTTGATTGCAACTCATAGCGACCCCTCCTTTGGTTTCTGAGGTGGTATCCCTATGGAAATAGATTGCCCAGTCTTCCTTCCAAGGAGTGGCTCGTGGGTTTGAACCTCCAGCCTTCCGGTTAGCAAAATGCCTTAGGCGCTATGCCACCTGAGGTCCCTGTACATGTTTGGGACCTCATATTCTCTCCTTTTCACCATCATCTTCTTTTTTCTATACCTTATATGAACCTTTTCTAATTTAACAGCATATAATTATATTAGTTTCTTTAGGGGAGAGCTCTTGATCCAGATTTCCAAGATTATAGATTATCTAAAAGTTTGGATCTGTTGGGCAGATCTTTGGAGGAGGTCAGATTTCAGAACTATTTCATATTGTTTTTCCCACTATTAAAGAAATTATTTGCTCATAATAGTGATCATATTTATCTACAACAGTAACAGTTTATATGATATAAAAGAATTATTTGTCCCATTGCTAGATGTAAAATACACACCATTAATTGTGGTCTTAGTTTAAATCTCACTTGTCTCCTGATACATAATTAATAACAAAAAAAGAAAAGGTGAGAATTGTCTGTTTTAGATGGGTTTCTTAGACCCTAAACATTACATGCATTGTGGAAATACAGGTATGTAGTATTTTGACTGTATAAAAATTTTCTTTTCGGTAGGCATGTATCCAACTTTGGGATAGGCAAAGCAGCATAACATTTTTTTACTGAGGGTGAAAAAACTGTTGGCAACACTCATTTGTAATAACTTTTTGGTATCCTAGGGCTGAATATAGTAGACATTACTTTTGTCATGGACTACAGAGGGAGAAGAAAAACAGGTGAAGCCTATGTGCAGTTTGAAGAACCAGAGATGGCCAACCAAGCGCTGTTGAAACACAGAGAAGAAATTGGTAACCGGTAAGTGAAGTCGATATTAATGATGTAGAAGTGTCACACATCAATCAGGTTGTTTTGATGAATATATTGTAATATGACTGGGAAAGTTTCCAAACACAGGATAGTATGAGGAGCCTATCACTTAGATGAGCAAATTATTAACCTTTTAATTTTCTTAATCTGTTTTCAGTGTACATCTTTAAAAAAGTAATGTATGGTAACGTAATCACTGTATTACTCATTATCACATGACAGAATTTGCAATAATTTATTAATATCTTAGGCCAGTCCATAATCATATTTTGCCAATTATTCCAGAAATGTCTTTTTACAGTTGGTTTGTTTGAACCAGAATCCAAGTAAGGTCGGAACATTGCTTTTGATTGTTATATCTCTGATTCTCTTAAATTAGAGCAGGCCTCCTTTGCCTTTGCAATATTTTTATTTCTTCCTTAAAAAAAAAACATTGACTTTTGAAGAAATCTGGTCAGTTGTCTTTAACAGTGTCTCATTTCTGTCTTTGTTTTATTGCTTCTTCGTTGTGTCACTTGACTTGTTCCATTACCTTTTTTTAATTTCCTGGAAACTAGAACTTAGAGCTAAAGTTTTGAATTGGTTCAGGTTAATACTGTGATAAGGATACACCGTAGATGATGAGTGATACTGAATTTCAGGGCTTTGAACCAGTTCAGACTGGTTTGTCATGGCTAGTGAAGTGAAATCATGAAATCAGAACAGACCCATTTTTCCCCTGCTGCCAAGCTTCAAGCATACTTTATTGCTTTCTCTGGATTGGCTGTATCAGTGGATCCAGACCCAAATTTTTTAAATGACAACGAGAACAGAAAAAGTGATAGATGGAAGCCCTGGGATGGGAGACTCAGAAGAAGCGAAGGGAGCTCTGTAAGGAGCCTGATGTGGGAGATTAGATTATTGCTAGGACTGTGGAAAGCAGTACACATGCAGAGTGGCGTGGTGCGCTGCCATGTTTGCCTGTCAGAGGATGGTTCCTGTGTAACATGCATGCTGCCCTTGTTTTCTAAGGAGATTAAGTTTCTAGCAGGATGTCGACCAGTAATTTTTCCCATTCTAGTTACTGTCCCATTTCACCCACATTTTACAAATTTAGAATCGTTCTGTTTCACTTTGTCGGATATGACTGAACCAGGAAGAACCAATTTGAAGCCCTTATCACATTACATCAGGATGCATGTAATGATGGATGGCTCATTTTAACTTTGACTTTGGAGGTTTAGTTAAAATAGTGTTAAGTTTTAAATCACTGTTTACCGCTTATTATCCTTTTTTCAGCTCCTTTAAAAAATGATTCCACTTTGGAAACCAGTGTATTTCTGGATCTGTTTGTAAAACTAGTTAAGACATTTCATTGCATTTTATTAGATGAAGACAGTATATGCAAAGCACTCTCCCTTCCTCACAATTTTCTTCTGGCACTCTTCATATCTTCTTATATTTTGGAACATGTCAGTGTTCTGTTTTTATGTGATAACATTAAGGCAGTGTACAAATACCTTCTTTAATAAATTAAGACATGGCTCCAATGTAATCTTCATAGGTCTGAGAAGAAATTACTTTACAGCTTAAATTTAATAACCTGATTCAGAAAAGCAGTGGTTAGAAACTGATTTCAGAAACTTGGATTTAATAAGCAGTCCCATTGCCACTATGATAGTAAGTCAGAATTGCTATTTAATTCTTGAATTCTCAGCACTTAGTGAAGTTTTGCGAGTTAGCTCTACAAATACTGTGACCTAGACATCTTTTACAAGTATGATTAATTTCCACAGAATTGAACTATAAGGCTTCAAGAAATTGTTGACCAACTATAAAAAGAAAAACTCCTTACTATCACATTAATTCTGTTCTATACACAATTTAACCTTAGCATAGTTTTCTTTATGAAGACAAACAGGATAGAGAATATTGTTAAATGTATATGAAGAGAAATATTATCTTGGAGGGGCGGGGATTAAATCAGTGACTAGTGAGAATACTTACAAAACGAATAAACCAAACTCACTGCTGTCAAGTTGGATCCAACTCATAGTGACCCCTCCTTGCATTTCCAAGATGGTATTACTACGGAAGTAGATTGCCCATTCTTCTTTCCAAGGAGTGGGTGGTGGGTTTGAACTGCCAGCCTCTGGTTAGCAGTCAAATGCCTTGGGTGCTATGCCACCAGAGCTTCTGAGAATACCTATAGCCTAATACTTCTATCTATTCTTAACTTTTCCCCTCATCTGTTATCTTTGGTCACCAGTGTTTCATAAGCTGTTGACATTATAACATATACATGTTTGTTTTAAATGGGTTCAGAGTTACTTTTTATCATTTATGCCTGTTCACTTTTACTTTGATGTAGATACATAGAGATATTTCCAAGCAGAAGAAATGAAGTTCGAACACATGTTGGTTCTCATAAGGGAAAGAAAATGGCATCTTCTCCTACTGCTAAGTATATAACTGAGCCAGAAATGGTCTTTGAAGAGCATGAAATAAATGAGGATATTCGACCCATGACAGCTTTTGACAGTGAGAAGGAAGTAGGTAAGGACGTGCATCATCTTGGAGTTTGTTCGGGCTGTCTTGTAGGCTTCAATTTTTGTTACAGTAATACTTTTATGATCATCTTGTATGAAATTGTAACATTATAGGGAAAGGGAATTGAGTTGCAGAGAAAGATTTACTCTGCCTTTGAGTGTAGCATGGCAGTCCCTGGATGGTGCAAATGGTTAAGTACTTGGCTAGTAATTGAAAAGTTGGCAGCTTGAACAGCCCACCCCTAGACATCTTGGAAGAAAGGCCTGGTAATGTGTTTCTGAAAGGTCACAGCTTTGAAAACCCAAAGAAGTGTGGTTTTCCTTGGCACACGGGATCACCATGAGTCTGAATTGACTCTGTGGCAACTAGTTTTTTTTTTTTTTTTTTAATGCATTTTATTGAAGTATAATTTATGTACAGTGAGAAATACAAAACTAAAATGACATGGGTCAATGCATTTTTTTTTTCAGTGTTCCCTCCCCTCCCACCCCTAGCAACTAACAACCAACAAAGAAAGATTCCCTCCATATATAAACCTTGACCCTCCACAACAATGAATAATGGTCCTTCTGTGATTGACTTATTTCACTCAGCATAATGTCCTCCAAGTTCATCCATATTATGTGGTGTTTTGCAGACTCTACATTATTATTCAGTGCTGCATAGCATTCCAGTATGTGTATGTACCATAGTTTGGTCATGCACTCTTCTGCTGATGGGCACGTAGGTTGTTTCCATCTTTCTGCTATTGTAAATAGTGCTGTGAATGAACAACATGAGCATGCATTTTTTCTTTTTAAAGTATGGTATGGTCTTTGAAAATATTCAGAAGGACTTAATTATTTTGTTAGACTTCTTAATCATAGTTGTAGATTCTTTGTCAAAAGTTGGAAGGTACAGATACAATGAAAGGAAGTAAAGTTTAAGCTAGGGAAAGATTTACATAGAGAACAAGAATATTTATGGACTGAAGTAAGGATTTTTGTTTGCCTCTGGATTCAAATAGTGTTTTGATTCCTGACCCCAGAACAACATTTAGAATCTTTAGAGATTGATAAATCCATTTTTAACTGGTGTCCTGGGATTATCTTGTGAGCATATTGTTTTCTTAGTACCTATGCCAGAAAGTTTCTCTTCCTTTTATGGTTTCATTCATAATCACTTACCATCTCTCTGCTGTTACAAAGGAGCTCTGGTGGTGCTGTGGTTAAAGCATTTGGTTGCTAACCACAAGGTAAGAGATTTGAATCCACCATTCACTCCATGAGAGAAGGATGGGGGAGGCAGTCTGCTTATGTAAAAACTTAGAGCCTTGGAAACATCTATGAGGTAGTTCTGCTCTGTCTTGTATGGTTGCAGTGAGTTAGAATCGACTCCATGGCAGTGAATGTGTGTGCTGCTGTTAAAAAAAATTGTTCTTAATTTGGTTTGAGGCACTAAATTGTTCTGGGTGTTCAGGTGATACTTGTTGTTGTTGTTGTTGTTTGCCGTCGAGTCGCCCCTGACTCATAGCGACCCCTCCTTGGGTTTCCGAGGCAGTATCACTACGGAAGTAGGATTGCCCAACCTTCCTTCCGAGGAGTGGCTGGTGGGTTTGAACCTCCAGCCTTCTGGTTAGCAGTCAAGTGCCTTAGGCACTATGCTACCAGAGCTCCTGTGATACTTGTTAGATGGTGGATATTTCAGATCATTTTGGCTTCCCTATTTGTTTAAGAAGTTGAAGTTGTTAAAGATTTCTTATTACTTGATTCCACAATCAACACTAATGGAAGGAGCAGTCAGGAATTCAGATGACATACTGCACTGGGCAGATCTGCAAAAGACCTCTTTAAAGTGCTGAAGAGTAAATATGTCTCTTGGAAGACTAAGGTACACCTAACCCAAGCCAGGGTGTTTTTAATTGCCTTGTATTCATATGAAAGCTGAACACTGAATGAAGAAGACCCAAGAAGAGTTGATGCTTTTGAGTTGTGGTGTTGGCAAACAATACTGAAAGTAACATGGACTGCTAAAAGAACAAACAAATCTGCCCTGGAAGAAATGCAGCTGGAATGCTCCTTGAAAGCGAGAATGGGCAGACTTCTCACCTACTTTGGTCATGTTGTCAGAAGGGACCATTCCTTGGAGAACGATATCATGCTTGGTAAAGTGGAGGGTCAGCGAAAAAGGGGAAGGCCTTCATCAAAATGGATTGACACAATGGCTGCAACAACGGGCTGGGGTATAGTAGGTATTGTGAGGCTGGTGCAGGACCAGGAGTGTGTCATTCTGTTGTACACAGGGTTGCTGTGAGTTGGAGCCAACTCTACGGCACCTAACAACAACAACATTTGTTCAAGAAAAGAGCTCTGGTGGTGTAGGATTAAGACATTTGATTGTTAACCCTAAAGGTTGGTGGTTGGAACCCATCAGATGCTCTGCAGAAGAAAGTCTTCCCTAACGATTTACAGCCTTGGAAACCCAATGGGGGTAGTTATGAGTTGGAATTGACCCAATAGCTGTGAGGTTGGTTTTGTTTTTTGTGTTTTTTTTAATTGGTTCAAGAAACATTGAGGATTTTGGCATAAAGGCCATACCTAATTATAAGCTGTTAATAACCTTTGGAGTGCTAATGTTTTTGACACTGCTTTTTGTTTGTTCTGCCTTTCAGAATTGCCTAAGGAGATGTCAGAGAAGATAACAGAGGCCGTTGATTTTGGAACTACGCCTTCACTGCATTTTGTTCACATGAGAGGATTGCCTTTCCAAGCTAATGCCCAAGACATTATAAATGTGTGTAACAGTAAGATACTACCCGATTTCGGTAGATTCAGCAAAGTTTCAGACTGGCACCTCTATTAATTTGGGGAAGATAGAGGAGAAAATACAGTGTTTCTGGAGCATCTAAATATAAATAGTAAGGTGGCATCTGCTTTGTTCTAGAGGTTTGCTTCCTTTTTCTGTAGCTGAGAAATGTGGATTTTTGTTACATTTTAAGTCAAGAAAGTGTACGATTTTTAGCTACCAAATAATATGGTGTAAGTTTAGTATTTAAGGAAGTTTTCTTTTAGAATAATTTGGCACAACCTGTTCATTTTTTAATTTGAGATACTGGGTCTCAGAGGCACTTGGCAACAGAGCAGTCATACCCTAAACAGGAATCCATTTCTCCTAAATGCCAGGTCTAGAGCTTTCATTAGACTGAGTATCACATTTCCTTAATTTTGGAGAAAAGGAATTTTAAATATATTTTTATTTTATAATAGATATTGTATCAAATGAAAAGAGAACAACAAAGTCCTTAATTGACTGTGAACTTGAGAGCATATATTTAAAGTAGTTTCCAGTCTAGAGTCTTCAGTTAATGAGACTTCAAAGCTGTGTTCATTATTTCAAAAGGCCTAATTGGAACTATGTTTTTTTACCCAGGTGAAGGCTGTATAGTTACATTAAAGCATTGCATTCTGTTGCTTTGGTTTGAATTGATAATAACTCAGTGCAGTAGCTCTTGTTTCTGTAGTGTTGATATGAAACTGATTATGAGGTACATGTCTGATTAAAAAATGGTAAATAAAATAAATGAAATATATTTGATGGCTGTTGTTGTTGTTGTTACGTGCCGTCGAGTCAAACCCGACTCATAGCGACCCCTCCTTGGGTTTCCGAGGCAGTATCACTACGGAAGTAGGATTGTCCGTTCTTCCTTCCGAGGAGTGGCTGGTGGGTTTGAACCGCCAGCCGTCTGGTTAGCAGGCAAGTGTCTTAGCCACTATGGCTAGTCTTTAGAAATGGAAGGATGTGTGTGGGAAGAATAACAAAATTGGTCCTTGTTTTAGAAAAAGTTTGTAAACCATTTGTATAGTAATTACACTTAGAGCTTTTATTCTCTGTGAACAGATAACGAAATGTAATCTTGAAGGCAAAATTAGAAAAGTCAGAAGAGATTGTAAATGTGTAATGCTTTATTGCTTAAGGAGATTTCCTAAAAACAAACGTATCAAGTATATGAATCAAAGTGAGAGAAAAATGCAAAGCCACGAGACTTCTAGAATGTGGATCTGGTTCTAACATACTCTCTTTTGGCTTCCTTTGTTCACTGTTTAGTTTTTTGCTCCACTGAAGCCTGTTAGAATCACCATGGAATACAGTTCTAGTGGGAAGGCCACTGGAGAAGCTGATGTGCACTTCGATACCCATGAGGATGCTGTCGCAGCTATGCTCAAGGATCGGTCCCATGTTCGTAAGTGCAGCTCACAGTGTTTGTTACCATTTTTAATTCCTGTCTTTGCTTATATGTACTTTATCTGTTTTGAGGTTTTAAAATATTTTATTTGTAAATTATTCTACACATTTCTATCCAGAGTTAGGTTTATTTAATTCTTTTTAATTAGGGAAGGAAGTGGCAAAAGGTTTGAGTTGCTGTCTGAACTATGAGAAAAACAATTCCATTATTTTTTCTGATTTTTCACTACTTTTTTAAACTAATTTTGTTTGTTTGCTTGTCATCCTCAGACCATAGGTATATTGAACTGTTCCTGAATTCGTGTCCAAAAGGAAAATAAGATTTCCAGGGACTCCAAATAAGGTAATTTCAAGAGGTATAAATGTATATATTGTTTCCAAATGATAAATTAATAATCCTTAACTCAGTAATTGGTAATACAGAAACCATTCTCTTTTTTATAAAGAACAAAGTAATCATAGTTGAAGGATCAATATAAGATATGAAAACTCATCTGGGAAATAGAATTCAGTATGATTGTAAAGCCCTGAACAACAACAGTGATCATCTAGTGGCTTGGAGCATTATCCCCATATAGAATTTTTATGCATCATTCCCAATACTCATCATGCTATATGTACCTCATAATTTGTTCACCTTTATTAGCTATAAATGATAATACACTGAAAACCTTCTTCATATTAGATTTTTTTTCCCACTATACTTCTGTAGTGATACTGCCTCAGAAACCCACGGAGGGGTCGCTATGAGTCGGGGCCGACTCGACGGCAAATAACAACAAACATAGTTTAAATGCATTTTTCCTATTTTAAAAATGTTTAAAAGATGCATTTGAAAGCAGGGTATTTCTTTTCCTAAAATGGCATTTAAAAAAATGGTGGTTTGTCCTCACTGCCGTCGAGTTGGTCCCGACTCACAGTGACCCCCCGCCCTTGGGTTTCTGAGATAATATCTCTACTGAAGTAAATTGCCCAGTCTTCCTTTCAAGGTGGTTTATCCTAGAAAGTATATTTTCATAGTGTTAACTATGAAAATTTTGTTAAATATATCTTGATGTCTTTTCCTTTGACTAAATGTTAAACAGCCTCTTTTTCCTTCATAAAATCTTTTATTGTAAATCATTTGCTACATGTACTGGTACATTCCTTTGAGACTCTTTAACTAGTGATGTCTTCATTGAAAACATGATGGCATCTAATTACTATCATAGCTCATAGGGTAGTTTTAGATACAAGAAGCTTATAAAGTCTCACAATCCTATAATGTTAGATAAATACTTGCATCAGCTAAAATCTACTTAAAATATATTCTTTGCTCAACTCTGAAAATCTATCATCATTTCAAGATACACTAATAATGTGTAACTAATTTTCCTTAATTGATTTGTCAGATAACATGCACTAAATCAGAAAGAAAAGAATACTGAATTTGTAAGTTCACATTGTATGGGAATATGTGTAGTCTTTTTTTCATTTTGAGCAAATGAACATTTTGTTTGTTTGTTTGTTTCCAGGATGAAGCAAGAAGCATCTCATTTGTACATCTTTCTTGGACATGGGATACAAAGTTCCAGTTGATTAGCAGCAACTGCTAGAGAAAGGATATTGGGGTTTTTGGGTAGTTGCTTCTAAGAAAAATTTCATAATGGACTGTTAAGAAAGGGAAAAGCAGATTCAGTTTGGGATTATGAAATAAACCACAAATTTAAATTTTTGTTTAAATTGTCTAGGATCTGATTAAAAAATCTTATCTTTATTTTATGTTATCAATTTGTTTTCATGTAGGATATTACCCAGTGTAAAAACTACACATGTTTATTCAGCACTGCCTTGTAAAACCATTCTCCCATTTAAAAAATAATCTGTTCAAAGTTTTATTCTTTGCCTATGAATTTAGAACTCTGATGTAAAACTCTTGGTTTGAAGATTCTCATGGAATAAAATACTGATTTATTTTAACCAGATATTCACCAAAACAAGGAACAGTTTCAGACTTTTGGACTAGTGTGGTTTAGTGATAGGTGGTGATTTCAGTTTTAAGTGTCTATGATTACTTAGATAAAGATGATAGAGTTAAAGAAAATGAATCAAAAGAAAAATGCCAGAGGTTAGTAAGTGTAAATGGTAACAATTTGGCATTTATGCCTATAGGAATGTTTTTGCCTTCCTAAAGGCAATAACATTATTGGTGCCTGTCTACTTGAGAAGGAAATTATATCTCAAAAATTGTCTGAAGCCCATTTCCCCCCCTTTTTTTAATGAATTTTGGGTAAACTTTAAGGATGTTATTAGTCTTAAAACTGTGAAATGACATGTCAGAACAGTCCAGACTGGTAAGAACATTAATGGTTTCATTTGAATTTAAACCAGTTCTAAATAGAAAAAAATCTAATTCTCCTCATTTGCTTTTTTTCAGTGGGGTAGCACATCCCATACTAGAACACATAGGGGTGCCTTGCTTGAATAAAAGCAGCATTTAATGTATCATTTTGTGAAGGGTTTATAGATAAAGCTGTATTTCTGTCACATTGTGGCAGTACCTTCTGCTTTAATATTAAACAGCTTGTTATTTAAATATTGGATCAAAGTGGCTGGCTTCAAAATGTAGTCATTAATTAACTATGTGCACCTCTCTAGGAGAATTAAAATCCTGTGTATTCTCTTTGCCTTGTTCTTGCTCTCAGGATGACAACTGCCATGTAGTTTCCAGGAGATGTAATTCTAGTTCTTAAAAATGAATTAGCCCAGATTTCTGAGAGATGCTATCTGGAAGAGAGATTGTCTTCTCTCATTTAATACATAACCATCTGATTACCAGCTAGGCTATGAAATTATTGTACTGTAAGTAGTCAAATGAAGGCTTGTTATAGGCTGAAGAAATTACTTAAGAGTATTTATTATTGGAGTGTGTGAGACAACTTGAATATATTTTTATTATAGCAAGTCCCTGGTGTATTAACATAAATGGCAACATAAATGTGTGGTTTGTTTTTTAATCACCTGTAAGACCATGATTTAATCAACCAGCTTAATACCTTCTTTAGATGGTAATGTATTCATATATGGTTGAGTGTACCAAGTTTTGAGAACTTGTGTCTGTAGTGGTGTGATCTATTAAAATATGATTTATTTCTCTTCCTTAAGTAGTAGGTATCTAATTTGCTGTGGAAAAAATCTTCAGGGTCCAATGGGAGTGGGGTTGGTAGGAATTAATTCATTTGTAATTATTTTAAATTCATTTTCTCTGGGAAAGAATGAGAACAAAAGTATTAAAATGCTATGTAATGGGTAAGCTTGAAAGGATGCAACTTCATGCCATGCTGTTGTCTGAGTTCTTAGTACAAAAGGCGGCTGGTTCCTGTGAAGTTGTATGATGAATTCATACACTTTAGTGTCTTCAGTTACTGTGTGTATTGTATGCTAGTGAATGAATGATTATGTATTATGAATTCATACACTTTAGTGTCTTCAGTTACTGTGTATTGTATGCTAGTGAATGAATGATGGCTGACAAGGTGCAAATTACTGGAGGAGGAGAGAGGTAGAAAAGCACATAATGAAATAGAGTAATCTTTTATTTCTATTAAATCAGAAGACATATTTCTCTAATTGAAAAAACTAGGTTATGCATCACTATTTGCTCCTGAAAGAAGTAATGACTGAATTTCCCTTTTCTATTTGGGTCCTTTATGTCTTTATAATCATTGTAAAGCTGTCAAAAATAATGGGGAGACTATGATATATATCCAGGGTACCCATATTCTGCTTTGCCTAACTATTTCTCAAGGAACTGCAAGGGAGAATGTGGATACGTACGTAGATACCAAAAAAGAGATTGCTAAAGGTTGTAAGCTGATCTAAAATACATTGATACAAGAAAATGAAGCAGAAATAAGAAGCCAGAATGTTTGTCCCTCTATGCCTGAGTGACCAGAGCTTCAGCTGGATGGGAAAGGAGGGTAAGTCTGCTCTAGGGTGGAAGGCTGAAAGTCCTTTGCACTACTGTAGTGTGGGGAGGAGGGAGAAGGAGAAAGCCACTTCCATGTTGGTGATATTTTTATGCAGTGACTGCTTATTTGTAAACATGTCCTATTTATGTCCTCTGCCCTAAAGAATCTTGGCAGATTCTCATTTGGAGATTTTTCTCTGGGTTACAACCTACTCTTAGTGATGAAACACATTCCATTGTTTTGAGAGTTTATGTGAAGGGATTCACATTCAATAGGTAAGTCTCGCGTTATAGACTACAGACATTTTCAGTAGTAAAGCAGAGGTAGGCCCTAGTTCAGGGGCTTTGAAAAAATCAATTTCTACAATATATTTCCTTCCCTGATTTTAGCAGAGTGGGAAATAATTGCAGACATCTATAGGAAGTTTGGGAGCTCTGGTAGCGTAATGCCTAAGGCACTTGACAGCTAACCAGAAGGCTGGCGGTTCAAACCCATCAGCCACTCCTCGGAAAGAAGATGGGGCAATCTGCTTCCGTAGTGATACCACCTTGGAAACCCAAGGAGGGGTTGCTATGAGTTGGGTCCGACTCAGTGACACTTAACAACAAACAACATAGGAATGTTAGTCTGATTCTTAAGACCTGATGATACAAAAATAACAGTAGGGTAATTTAAAAATTGCTTATATTTTTTTAAGGAAATACAGAGAATCAAAGGGGTATACTTGATAAGTCTCCCTTCTGTCCTTTTCTTCAGCCACTCAGTTTCCCTTCTCAGGCAACCTTGTCAGTTTCTGATGTAAACTTCAAGATGCATAGTGTGTATATATAAGAAAATGTTAAGATATATTTTCAATTTTAATATAAATTACAGCATACTATACATGTTGCTCTCTACTTTGTTTCTTTTTTACTTAATATGTCCCAAATATCATTCCATATCAGTATATAAAATTCTTCATCATGCTTTTTTAATTGTATAGTGCCGATGGATGTAATTTAGCCTGTCCCTTACAGATGAATATGTAAATTATTTCCAGTCTTATGCTGTTTCAATACTCACATGAAGTACCTTGTATAAACATAGACATGTATTATTTTCTACATATATAAATCTCTCTGAAGGATAAATTCCCTGGTCAGAGTATGTTCATTTGTAATTTATATCTAAAATTTATATCTTACTATATAGCCTTCTGTAAGGAGCTCTGGTGACATAGTGCCTAAGGCATTTGACTGCTAACCAGAAGTTTGGCAGTTCAAACCCACCAGCCACTCCATGGAAGGAAGACTGGGCAATCTACTTCTGTAAAGATTTACTGCCTCAGAAAACCAAAGGGGTTTGCTAGGAGTTGGAATCGACTCGACACTGAGTGTGGTTTTGTTATACAGCCTTCCATAGTTTGCCTCTTGAAAATCCATTTACCCATAGCCTTGCCGTTAATAAGTGTGTTTATCAATCTATTTGCCAGTGTGATAGGTTTTTATTTCTCCCCCTTTTTTCCCCAAAGGTACTTTATTATGAGGTAGCACTGTTCATGTTTGAGAGCTTTAGATTTCCTTTTTTGTGACATGTCTTTATAGCCTTTAGTTTCTTTTCCTTTAAATAAAAAATGCAGAATTACAGAATTCAAAAATAGAAAAATATAATTTCTCATATAGGAGCTCTGGTGGAGTAGTGCCTAAGGTATTTGACTGTTAACCAAAAGGCTGGTGGTTCAAACCCACCAGCCACTCCTCAGAAGGAAGGTTGGGCAATCTACTCCTGTAGTGATACTGCCTTGGAAACTCCAGGAGGGGTTGCTATGAGTAGGATGCAACTCCATGGCAGTGGTTGCATTTTTTTCTTTTTTTGGTTGAGCTTCCTGTATAACCAATAGTTATCAGGTAACAGTCTTGTTTGACCTATTTCTCCATCCACTTAATCCCCCTCCTATTAATTTTAAAGTATATCTAGAGATAGTGCTGTTTTACCTGTAAAATATTTCAGTATGCATTTCTTAAAAAACAAGACTCTAAAAATACTATCACTCCAAAAATTCCAAAAGTTTCTTATCAAATATCTATCTGACATGTCATTTTTAAGTTTATTTGAATCAGTATCCAAGTAACAGTCCACACATTTCAAAAGGTTACTGCTGCTTTTTTCATGCAACATTTTAATATAAAAGTTTCAAGCATACAGAGAAAATGAATTATAAACACCCCTATGTCCAGTACTTAGAGTCTACAGTAAACATTTTGCTATATTTTTTATATCACGTGTCTATCCATCTATCAATCCAGGTTTTTCTTTATGCATTTCTAAGTTGTAGACAGCTATATTTGACTTATAACCTTTTCAGCATATCAATAACCAGAGGTGGGGTTTTGTTTTTTCCTTTGAGGTAAAATTTACAGTGAGGTGAAGAAATATTAAATGTACCTGTGAAGAATTTTGATGTGCAACTGTGTAACCCAGACCCCTAACAATCTACAGAACAGTTTTCTATCACATCAGAAAATGTCATCATCTAGTCACTTCTTGCACTTCCCTTGTCAACCAGCCTCTGCTCTTTGAAGCTTCACCGGCAACCAATGTTAGGGTTTAGTTCACCATAGATTAGTTTTGTGTATCTTAGAATTTCATATAAATGGAACCACATAGTATGTACTTTCATGTAAGGTTTCTTTCATTCAGCATGTTTTGAGATTACTTGTGTTTCAGCTGTTTGTTCCGTTTAATTACCAAATAGTATTCCATTGTGTGCCAGGGTTTTAACCTTTCACCTGTTAATGGACTATTGGGCTGTTTCTAGTACTTGGCTATTACGAATAAAGCTGATACAAACATCTTGTGCGAACCTTTTTGTGGTCATCTTCATTCCTTTTGGGCAAGTATTTAGGAGTAAAATACCCTGAGTTATAGGGTTGGTATCTTTCAAGGCTTTGAACCAGTTCAAACCAGTTCAGTCATGGCTGACAGAACAAAATTGGAACAGACCCCAATTTTAAAAATTTGGGTGAAGAAGAATAATCAAAATGGGTCAGAGTCTTGGAATAGGAAATTCAGAAGAGGCTTAGTGAGCCCTTTTAAGAGCCTGGTGTAGGAGAATGGGTTATTGCCAGGACTGGAGAGAGCTACACACGTTGAAAGTGGTGTGGTCAGCTGCCATCTTCTTGTGGGCCCCTGCTGTTTGATTGTGCTAGTCAAAAAATTTGGTTGCTATGCAGTGCACATAGAGTTCATGTTTTCTACGAGGGAGGTTAGATTTCTAGCAAGGTGCTGAGTCAAAATTTTTCCTGTTCCTCTTACTCTGTTCCATCCACTTTTTACAAATTTGGGTCCGTTCCTGTTTGGCTTCACTGGCCATGACTGAACTGGGAAGAACCAGTTTGAAGCCTGGTGTATTTCAGTTTTCTTATGAAAATTGACATATCTGTTCCCACACTGATCATACGTCTTTATATTCCCACAAATAATATGTGGGGAGTTCAGTAGGTCCACATCCTCACTAACATTTGGTGTTATCAGTATTTATGTTCAGCTATTCTGGTGGAATTTCCCAGATAGTTAATGACGTTGATCACTTTTAATGATGTTTTTTAGCCATTCAAATGACTTCTTTAGTGAACGGACTGTTTCTCTTACTCTACAGGTTTCCATGTCTATTTTTTTCCCTTCTTGATTTCTGTTGAAGAAATAATATTGATTTTCCCACGGTCTGAACTTTGTTGATTGACAGTGATATTAGTGCCTGTTTTCTACTGGGTTTCGTTTTCTTAACTGACTTACAGGAGCCCTTTATTCCTGCAGTGAGCTTTAAACATTTTTCTCCATTTGTCATCTGTCCTTTGCTTATTATGGCAGAAATTATTTTTCTGTGGCTGAATTCTAAGTCTCTTTAGGCTTGCAGGGTTTGTGTCAGAATGAGGACATGCCAGTGAAATGATTTTGAAAGCACCTTGTAATAAGGATGAAAACGTATAGCCTAGGTAGACTTGAATGTAGATGGGCCAGTCAGTAGCTCAGTGAAAAGGACAATTTATCGTGAAATTAGTTCCTTTATGTGGCCTTTTGCTTTGGCTCTTTGGAAAAACAGCTTGAAAGATTTTTTTATCCCTAAGCCCTAGTTTTCTGCTCTAGAGGGCTTGTCACTTTTGCAAGGTTGGTTGACATATCCTGGGTAGGCTGTAAACAACTGGGTTTGATACTTTTTGTCTGGTCTTGGGCTGCAGCCTGCTCTGTGGTATGCTCCTTAAAGTGACGGGATGATAGATTGTGCAAATGAAGTGTCCCTGGCCTACTGAGAAGGGATTGGTAAATTTATGGCCCTCACTGGGAGGGGTTGTGCTTTGAACTTGACAAGGAGACCTATACAAGCAGCCAACCCCACAGAGGTTTTTCTGACAGAAGCTAGAATAGAAGCAACAAGAGGCAGCAGAAGGAAGAGAGAAGCAAAGAGAGGATGCAAGGAACCTCCTCAAAGAACTGTAACATGGGTTGAGGGCTGTAACGCTGAGGACGGTGACGGGCCTGGAAGGGGCCCAGTGGCAGAGCTGGCAGTGACAGATGTCAATGCTGAGAGGAGCCTGTCCTCCGGGCTGAAAGGAGGCCTGCACAGCTGATAGGAGTGGAGAAAGCTGTCCTCCACTGAAGAAGGGAGACTGCCTACATGTTTCCTGATCCTGAGCTGTACCTTGTTACTTCCTTAATAAACCACTTAAATGTAAAGTGTGGTCTTGTGAGTTTTGGGTGGCCATTGCGATGGGTTATTGAACCCAGAAAAATAGAGAGTGTCGTGGGAGAGACTGCTGGTGTCAGAACTGGTGAAGAGATTGGAGAGTAGAGGTGTGTGTCTGACCACTTCATAGAGTTCAGCCCCAGGGTAATCCCGATTCACGCTATCCCCCTGAAGTGAGGTTCAGATGATGCTATTACTGTTACTACTTGGATTTTACACTCACCAAGATAACATGTAAGAATAAATAAGCTTTTCAGATGATCCACTGATGAAAATTGAAGTTCACAGGTGAAACTTTACAAGCATATTCAAAGACCTGTCATACCGAAACATACTTGGTTCTGAGAGAAGGGGCTCTGAGCCTTTCTCCCTGCTGCTTGACAATGACATTTAGGAATAAAGACCCAAGAGTTAAAAAGAGACTGAGTTATTCACAGTTTCTGGTAGGCTGACTGTAATTCATATCCTGACACTTCAGGAGAACAACTAGGGGAGTACAAGTAATGTTGTTGTTGCTATGTGCCATCAAGTTGGACTGACTCATAGCGACCTCTGTTGATAATTTCACACATGTACCACACATATCAGGTCACCCTGAGTCAGAATTGACAGCAAATGCAAACTGGTAATTAAGTCTTAAAATTTGACTTCCTTAGCAATGCTTACAACTGACCACTGGTTCTATTTTTCAATTACGTTTTAAGATAATACATTCTTTGAGTAAAGTATGTTTTATTCGAGGCATAAAAATTATCAAGACTTAGTTTCTGATTTGGTAGACCAACTGACATGCTCACAAAATTTTTTTAAACAAAAATAATGTATTAGTTACAACAAAATGAACTGTCCTTGAGAATAAAATAGAAGGCCTCAATATAATTCCCAAGGCAGCAAAAATCTAAGAATCATTAAAATTTGACCTGGGAGAACATTTGTAGATATACTGGGCTAAGTTATTTGAAAAAAATAATAAACTATAAATCAAAACAAAGCTATTTGCTACACTTCTGAAATACAATTAGTGGTTTAAAGGGCCTACATTTACTGTTAAGCAAAGCTGTAACAGACAGTGGCTCTTAAAGGAGCTTTGACAGTATCAAGCCATACATTTTGCAGAACGGTTAAATTCCCTTTAAGAGTTTGATCATGTTTTTGTAGTTTGACTAAATAATGAACCACAGGCCTTCTCACAGCACAGCATCTCCTTTTCTATCCTGGAAAAATCCTCAGATTCTATTTGGAAATGACTCATTAGGGAGTTCAGTCAGGTTCTATTAAGTTAGACGTACAGATGTTTTAGGAGCTCTGGTAGTGTAGTGCCTAAGGCACTTGAGTGCTAACCAGAAGGCTGGTGGTTCAAACCAATCAGCCACTCCTCGGAAGGAAGATGGGGTAATCTACTTCTGTAGTGATACTGCCTGGAAACCCAAGGAGAGAGGTCGCTATGAGTCGGGTCCGACTCGACAGCACATAACAACAACATAGTTGTTTTATATATGAAAGCACAATTAAAATATATATATATATATAGATATAGATATACACAGATATATAGATAGTGATTTGGGTGAAAATCTACAGAGCAAATACACTTTCTATACAGCAGATCACATACACTTTGTCTCATGACATTGACCACAATTTAGCACAATGCAACCTCTCCTCTCCCGCTTCCTTCTGATAGCTACCGCCTCCCTGTGTCCATCCCTCCATGCACTCCTACCCCCTGAGCTGTCTCTTTGTGCCTGAGTAGCCTTTCTTTATCTCTTGCTTGTTCTCTCCAAGGAGTGTATCTGTTGTTAAGTGCCGTGGAGTCGTTTCCAACTCACAGCGACCCCACGCACAGCAGAACAAAACACTGCCCTATCCCGCGCCAGCCCCACAATCCCTGCTATACTTGAGCCCATCATCGCAGCCACCATGTCAATCCATCTC
>NW_006921685.1:6179808-6182558 GCF_000298275.1 Orycteropus afer afer | reverse complement strand
TCTGGGTTCTCAATTCTATTCCATTGGTCTATGTATCTGTCATTAAACCAATACCAGGCAGTTTTGACTACTGTGGCTGTTTAGTAGGTTTTGAGATCTAGCAAATAAAATTTTTAAATTAAAAAAATTTTATTTTAGAATAGGTTTAGTTTCACAGAAAAGTTGCAAGAATAGTAATAGAGTTCCAGCATATATCTCACTACTTTTCCTCTTGTTGAGATGTTACTGAGGTACAGTTGTCACAACTAAGGAATAAACAAGGGTGCACTACAATTAACCAAATTCCAACCTTTCAGATTTTTAATGAATTTGATTGAAATATAATTTATGTACAGTGAAATACACAAAACTAAAGTGACATGGGTCAATGCATTTTTTTTTTTTTTTTTTTTGCAGTGTTCCCTCTCCTCCCCTCCCACCCGTGGAACCCAAAGGAAGTTTCCCTCCATATATAAAGCTTTCCTTGACCCACCACAACAATGAACTAATACTATATTTGTCCTTCTGTTATTGACTTATTTCACTCCTCATAATGTCCTCCAAGTTCATTCATGTTATGTGGTGTTTTGCAGACTCTACGTTATTCTTTAGTGCTGCATAGTATTCCATTATGTGTATATATCATAGCTTGGTCATCCACTCTTCCACTGATGGGTATGTAGCTTGTTTCCATCTTTTTGCATTGTAGATGCATTGCTGCAGTGAACATGAGCGTGCATGTATCTGTTCATGTCCTGGCTCTCACCTCTCTAGGATATATACCTAGTAATGGGATTGCTGGGTCAAATGGTATCTCCAATTCCAGCTTTCTAGGGAATCACCATATAGCTTTCCACAGTGATTGAATCACTTCACAGTCCCATCAGCAGTGTATGAGAGTTCCAATCTCTCCACATCCCTGCCAGCATTTGTTATTTTCTGTCTTTTTGAACTTTGCCATCAGTGCTGGGGTGAGACGGTATCTCATTGTTTTGATTTGCATCTCTCTGATGGCCAATGATTGTGAGCATCTCTTCATGTATTAGCTGGCCACCTGAATATCCTCCTTGGTGCAGTGTCTATTCATGTCTTATGTCCATTTTTCAATTGGATTGTTAATTCCTTTGGGGTTGAGGCATTGGAGTTTTTAATAAATATTAGAGATAAGTCCCTTGCCAGATATGTAATTGTTCTGGTTACCTAGTGCCGCTCTGACAAGAATATACCACAAATGGGAAAGCCTTAACAAAAAGGAGTTTATTCTTACAATTTGGAGCCATTAAGTCCAAGTTCATAGTGCCAGGCTCTAGGGGCTGGGTGAAAGCCCCTCAAACTTGGGGTTCAGCTCTGCCTTCTGCTCCAGACCCACAGAAGCTAGAGGCTTTTCTTCACTCAGACAGCTGCAGGCTGCTGAGGCTGAGAAGCCCCAAGTTTGACAAATAAAAAAGGCACAGTCTCGATATTACTAAACTACATGGCAGGCCATTAACTTAAGTCCATTGTAAGTCCCAGAGTTGGCAAAGCATAGCAGGCTGCTGAGCAACAACATGGCTACATGCAAGATCTAAGCGTGCCATATACTTGAGACCATTCCCAAGGCTTCTGCTTACATACAGGAAGCAGACCACATTCCCTAAGGCAGCTACTAAGCTGCTCCCAGTAGATTCCACCATGGAGTTGATTACAGATCTCATCATGGGGAATACTACATCCAGCTGCCCAGCCACTCAACCAGGCCCAGCCAAGTTGACACAAAAACATAATGACCACAGTAATTATTGGCAAATATGAATTTGTTCCTGTTATTTTTAGTATGTGCTTTTTTGTGGTGTGAATTTCTTTGTTCCATATAATTTTCTATGCTGAGCTCGTTTTGTTTATGAGTCGTGTTATCACTTCCTTTGTTGCTATTGTTTTAGTATTTGCTAAATATTTGTGCTGGTCCTCTTTTTTATTTTGATATGAAAGTTTATCATTTTTCTTTGAGGTGTGATTTATAGTGTTCTTACCAAGTTTAGAAAAGTAGATTCTATCTTGTAGTTGTCTTGACATCCCCATCATGTAGAAGTTCTGTGACAACACAGTTTTTCCCTCTTTTTGGTTTGTAGTTGTCTTAATTTGTCAATTGATATCTCTGGTTCCCTGTTTACAATCTTGTAGGCTTATTTACTTTGGATACTTCCATATCTGGGTTGGTTTCTGGGTTATAGCATCATGTGTGTTAATGGTCACTTGTTGACTGTTGTTGCTTCTCTGGCCAAAGGACTCCCTTTAGCATCTCTTGTAAGGTTGGTCTAGTTTTAACAAATTCCCACTTATCTGGAAATGTCCTAATTTCACCATCATACCTGAGGGACAATTTTGCTGGGTACATAATTCTTGGTTGGAAATTTTTCTCTTTCAGGATTTTATATATACCATCCCACTGTCTTCTCGCCTGCATGGTTTCTGCCGAGAAATCCGAGCTTAGTCTCATTGGTTGCACCTTGTAGGGAACTTTTCATTTTTCCTGTGCTGCTCTCATGATTCTTTGTCTTTGGTTTTGGTGAGTTTGATGATGATATGTCTCGGTGATTTTCTTTTGGGGTCTATCCTGTTAGAGGTTCATTGGACTTCCTGAATGGATATATTCTTATCTTTCATCATATCAGGGAAATTCTCTTCTAACAAATCTTAGACAATTTTCTCAGTGGTTTTATTTTTCTCTTCCTGTTCTGGAATTCCAGTGACACATAGGTTATTCCTTTTGATGGTATCCCACATGAACCTTA
>NW_006921685.1:6170949-6179708 GCF_000298275.1 Orycteropus afer afer | reverse complement strand
CTGATTGATCCCTTTCCAAAGAAGTATTCAGGTATTTGTCTTCATTATCATTAATTCTGTCTTCCATTGTATCAATTCTACTCCTTTACCCTTTCAATGTGTTATCTATTTCTGACAATTTAGTATTAATCTTCTGGATTTCTATCTGTAGATTAAGAATCATTTCTAATTTTCACTTATTTGGTCATTTTTTTCTTGTATTTTCTTCCAAAATTCTTCTAGGGTTTTTGTCTGTGTTTTCTTTGGTCTGTCTCTCAATCCTTTGAAGATACCTAAATATAATTCTTTTGAATTCCTTATCAGGGAGTTCCAATGCTGCAACTTCTTCAGGGATGTTTTGGGTCTGTATCCTGGTCCCTTTTTTCTCCTGCTTTATCTTGCTTGTGTGGACTGTGATGCTCTGTTGTCTCCAAGGCATTGTGATATTTTTGTGTTTATATTTGATTGATGATTGTATGTTGGAGTGACTTGCACACAATTTTCATTTCCTTTGTATGTTATTTATGCAAGCAGGATACTGTGCTGTGCTCCTCTATTCACTAGTTGACAGCATTTCTACACTCACCACCTGTCTCCTTTTTTTGTTGTCAGCCTCTTGTACATCCCTGATGACCTTGGCAAACAAAACCTATTCTTAGGTCACTGGAATCTGAATGAGAATGCTATCACTTTAAAATCCAAAATGGTTGCCACCTGTAAAGATTCAAAATGGCTGTGCCCTCAGTCACTTTAAATATCCAAAATGGCCACCGCTTGTAAACATTCAAAATGGCTGCACCCTCAGTCACTTTAAATATCCAAAATGTCTACCACTTGTAAACATTCAAAATGGCCACACCTTCTGGACAGCGGAAAGTCAACAGCTCAGATTGTCTCCCTCCTTGCTGTTTCCCTTCCTAGTCATAGGCCACCAGCGCAGTCATCCCTGCAGCCCTTGGTGACCAGGGCTGATCTTTAAGTCAATTTTCAGGTCCCAATACCACTGGGAAATATTCAGGCTATTGGTCCTGTCAGAGTAGCTGACAGTCCGCAGCTCCAACCGTCTCTGTACTCACTGTTTTTGTTCAGGTTTTTCCACTAGTTGGTGCTTAATCCACTTCTTATAGTTCATTTCAAAGCTCAGGGCTCCAGTATTATCTTCTGTATCTCTGTCAGTTGTTTTTTCTTTTCTTTGTTGAAGAGGGTCTGTGTCACTTTTCTGCCTATTCCTCCATCTTATCACTATTCAGATTTTTTTTTTCCCCCTCAAGGAGATGGATTGACAAAGTGGCTGCAACGATTGGCTCAGGTGTAGCAAGGCTGTCACAGGACTGGGCAGTGTTCATTCTATTGCACATAGGGTCGCTATGAGTTGGAGCTGACCTGACAGCACCTAACAACAACAACATTCTTTTTGTTCCAGGACCCATATTACATCTAATCATTGTTTTAGTTACATTAAAAAAAAAAAAAAAAAACCAAACTCACTGCCGTCAAGTTGGATGTGACTCATAGCGACCTGTCCTTGACTTTCTGAGGTGTTATCACTACAGAAGTAGATTGCCCAATTTTCCTTCTGAGGAGTGGCTGGTGGGTTTGAACCATCATCCTTCTGGTTAGTAGTCAAATGCCTTAGGCACTACATCACCAGTTACCTAGTGCTGCTATAAAAGAAATACCACAAGTGGTTGGCTTTAACGAACAAATTTATTCTCAAAGTTTAGGAGGCTAGAAGTCTGAATTCACAGTGCCAGCTCTAGGGTAAGTCTTCCTCTGTCAGCTGTAGGGGAATATCTCCTTTCAACATCTGTGGATCCAGCATTCCTTGAAGATCTCCATGTGTTGTGACATCATTCTTCCCTTGGGTCTCGGAGGTTCCCAGCACAGAGATCCTGAGTTCAGAGGACTTGCTTTGTTCTTAGCTCTTATTTCTTGGTGGTGGTAGTTTGCTCACTTGTTTAATCTCTTATATCACAAAAGATATAACCTAATCCTGTATATTGTATCCTGCCTCATTAACATAACTGCTTCTAGTCCTGATTCATTAACATCATGTCATTAGGTGCTGTGGAGTCGGCTCTGACTCATAGTGACCCTGTGTACAACAGAATGAAACACTACTTGGTTGTGTGCCATCCTCATAATAATTACTATACCTGAGCCCACTGTTGCAGCCACTGTGTCAATCCATCTTGTTGAGGGCCTTGCCCTTTTTTGTTGACCCTCTACCAAGCATGATATCCTTCTCCAGGAATGGTCCCTTGTGACAACATGACCAAAGTAGGTGAGATGAACTCTGTCCATTCTTGCTTCCACAGAGCATTCTGGCTGCACTTCTTCCAAGATCATTCTGGCAGTCCGTGGTATTTTCCATATTCTTAACCAACACTATAATTCAAAGGCATCAACTCTTCTTTGGTCCTCCTCATTCATAATATTCCATATTAACATCCTACTAAACTCACTGCCGTTGATTATAACTCATAGCGACTCCTCCTTGGGTTTCCCAGGTGGTATCTCTATGGAAGTAGACCATCCAGTTTCCTTTCTAAGGAGGCTCATGGGTTTGAACTGCCAGCCTTCTGGTTAGCAGTTAAATGCCATAGGCACTATGCCACCAGAGCTCCCAATTAGAGGTTAGGCTTTACAGCATATAGGATAATTACATCAGATCACAACATGGAGGACAATTACATGATACCGAGAATTGTGGCCTAGCCTAGTTGACACATTCTGGGGGGACAATTCAATCCATAGCAATCATCATGTCTCTGTAAATCACTTCAGTTGTTTTTGAAGACCTGTTTTTCAGGATTTTGTACTGTTCTGTACAATTTTGTAGAGTATACCTCAACTTCAGTTTTCTGATGATTATGGTTTTTTGGGGGAGCTCTGGTGGTATAGCGCCTAAGGCACTTGACTGCTAACCAGAAGCCTAGCGGTTCAAACCCACCAGCCACTCCTCGGAAAGAAGATGGGGCAATCTACTTCTGTAGTGATACTGCCTAGAAACCCAAGGAGGGGTCACTATGAGTAGGGTCCAACTTGACAGCACATAACAACAACGGTTTTTGGGAAGAAGACCAAGAGGTTAAAGTGCCATTCTATCACATCACATCAAGGTTACATGCTTTCAACATGATGTAAATTTATGTCACCTAGTCAAGATAGTGCTTGCCAGATTTCTCTACTGTAACTTACCCCCTCCCCCCATATTCTACTCTTAGGAAGCAAGTTACTAAGTACAACCCACACTTAAGAGGTGGAGAGTTTGGCTCTCTCCTTAAAGTGGAATTGTTAGGTGCCATTGAGTTGGTTATGCCTCAGTGACCCCATGCACAACAATGAAATCTTGCCTGGTCCTCTGCCATCCTCACAATCGTTCTACACCTGAGCCCACTGCTACAGCCACTGTGTCAATGCATCTCGTTGAGGATTGTCCTTTTCTGCACTGACCTTAATTACTTTACCAAGCAGGATGTCCTTCTCCAAGGACTAGTTCCTCCTGATAACTTGTCCAAAGTACATGACATGAAGTCTTGGCCTCTCACTTCTAAGGAGCATTCTGGCTGTACTTCCAAGATTTATTTGTTCTTCTGGTAGTCCATGGTATATTCAATATCCATCACCAACACCATGATTCAAAGGCATCAATTTTCTTCAGTCTTCTTTATTGTCCAGATTTGGCATGCATATGAGATGACTGAAAATACTATGGGTTGGGTCAGGTGCACCTCAGTTCCTAAAGTAACAACTTTGCTTTTGAATATTTTAAAGAGGTCTTTTGCAGATTTGCCCAATGTGATGTATTATTTGATTTCTTGACTGCTGCTTCCATGGGTGTTGATTATGGATCCAAGTAGAATGAAATCTTTGATAACTTCAGTATTTTCTGTTTTTATCATGTTTCGTATTTGTCCAGTTGTGAGGTGTAAGTGTTTTGATATTCATCAGTAAGTGCTTAAGTCATCTTCACCTTCAGCAAGCAAGGTTGTATCATCTGGATATTGCAGGTTGTTAGTCTTCCTCCAATTCTGATGCCAAGTTCATCTTCATTATAGTCCAGCTTCTTGGATTATTTGCTCAGCATACAAATTGAATAATATGGTGAAAGGATAAAACCATGCTGCACACCTTTTCTGATTATTAAACCACACAGTGCCCTTGTGCTGTACAAATGACTGCCTCTTGGTCTATGGACAAGTTCTGCATGAGCACAATTATGAATGAGGAAGAACTGAAATCTCTCATGCAGAATTCCCAGTCATTTATGAAGGGGAATATCTACATAGATTATTGGGAATTCTTGCATGTGGGAGATTTCAATACTTCCTCCCTTATTTATTCAAACATGTATAGACTCACAGATATTATTTTATATTTTGCATTATAATCCTGCACTGCACTATTTTGTTGTTCATACTGACTGTTCCAGCTTTGGCCATTGGGAGCTCTTTCATTTGCTTCCTATATCCCTTTGACAAGCTCCATCCTTTTGTGTATTGAGCACTTTCTTACTTTCTGTCATTACCAGATGCCCCAGAATGAGAATCACCCATTTTGCCAAAGAGTCTTGGTTCCTTTTATTGGAGAATGATAATAAAAATCAAGATCTGGGGGTTGGGAGTATCACTGCCTTTAGGTTCTCTCAGTGAATATTTCTATGTATGTCTAAACCAAACCAAACCAAACCAAACTCACTGCCGTGGAGTCGTAGCCAACTCATAATGACCCCTCCTTGGGTTTCTGAGGTGGTATCACTACAGAAGTAGATCGTCCAACCTTCCTTCTGAGGAGTGGCTGGTAGGTTTGAACCGCCAGCCTTCTGGTTAGCAGTCAAATGCTTTAGGCACTATACCACCAGAGCTCCCTATGTATATCTACTAACCCATATATCCGTATATATCTCTAATTTTATCTGTATCCATCTAGAAAGCACAGTTTAAAAACAGACATATCATTATGCCAAGGTATTCATGACTTGGGTCTCCTGCTCTGGTGGGCAGCTGCACTAATAATGATAGATTTCTGGGGTTTTGTGTGCAAATCTAAATAAAATCTAAAGTGACTAATTATTATTCCTCCTTATAGTCTATATGTTAGAAAGCTGCCTCTTTTTAATATAAACTTAAACTAATTACCCAGTAAGTTTTGCTATGTTACGGTAATTCCCATATTTTCCATTTTGTTCACATTATCTGTAACACCTAGAACAGTGCAGGTATATGCAGGTGGGCAAAAAAAAAGGATAAAGAAGCACAAACACAATATATATATATTTAAAGTGGAAAAAACAACAAATTACATTAAAATGATTAAATTTTATTTGTCTCTAGGACTCTTAAGCTTTAGCTTCACCAAGTAACAGGCCAGACTTCTGGAATAACAACTGTTTCCCAGGTTGTAACCCTTTCAAGGAGACAGGATTTAGCAAACACCTCAGTTCCAGGATGTTCCCACTCCAGGATTCTAAGTCAGTCGCAGAATTCTATCTTCTTAGGTCTTAAGTGGAATCGAGCAATCTAGACAAATGCAATATAATCAAAATAATGTATTCTATTTATTTCCTTCCCTTGCTGAATGCACTTCCCTCTTTTCTCCCAAAGGGCTAGTTCCTAAGAGATGCTTGAGTATTGCCCTTTACAAGAACCCTGTGTACCAGCTCTAATTCTTGGCTCAGAACTTAAGACATTTCTTACACTAATAACCTAAAACTCCAAAAAATATTTTTAAGCTACCTGTTCTTAGCCATGGGCAAATGTATTTCTCTCTATACCTGATCTAACTTTGTTCTCATCAAGTAATTCCTATCTGCAGAATTCAATCTTGTCTTGAAAACTTAAAATTTCCTTTATGACTCTAGGAGAAAGGATAGTAACTGGGGAAGAAGTGGTTTGCTTTGTGGTAGGAGATTCTGAAAAGGGCAGATACTTATTTTTGAAGTCATTAAATAAAACTGCAAATGCTTTTTTGTTCTGATAATGAAAATATTTGTAGGCTAATACCAGACATCTTCTAGATCTGAAATCAAATAAATTACCATTTTGTTTCAAGTACACTCAGAATTTATATTACTCTGTCTTGTTTCCCCCCTCAGTTTGAGTTCACAGTTTGGTAGAGATAATTTAAAGAAGAGGTAGGTAGTGGGGGGTGAAGAGGAAGTAATATTTATGTCTAGCAGCACCTGGGATGATATGTAATATCTGTCATTTTGATCTCAGTTAACATTTATCTTTCCCCTCTGATGCAACTATAAGAGGGAGATGATCAATTTCCTTTTTATTCTTAACTGTTTGGACCACTCTCTTCTATTATATCTACCCTATTATTGCCACTATTCATTAAAATGAATAGCTCTTCCAAAGATATGCTATACAGTAAATTCTTCAAAGTGGCGTTATTTAGACTTAGAAGAGAAAGTCTCAACTGAGTACTTTTATTCATAGTCATTAGGAAAAATAAGCAAAATTTCCAGCATCCTCATCTACTGCTTTTTCTCCCTGGACCTGGTATATTTAAATATTTCCTCTCTATCAGCCTTTGTTGATTCTAAGGACTGGGCTACTGGGGATCATGACATCTAGCAGAGGTAGAGATGGCTCTGCATGTAAGTCCTGGTCCAGGTAGGTCTTGGCTTCCTGTCTTATAATGGGTTGGTGGAGTATTGCTTCATCAGATGCTTGTGGCAGGTATTGCAAACTCGCTCAGGCTTGATACTTGAAGGAAGAGGCAGTTCATTTGTTGAACAGGCATCACAGAAGGTTCCTTTGCAGTTCTTACACACATTCTACAAAGAGAAGAAGTTAGGTGGGGAATAAAAGAGGAACCAGGAATGAAGATGTAGGACATAAGAAAGGGAAAAAATGGTAAATGCTCAATGCCTAATCAAGAATTGACTGAATGTTTACTATGTGCCAGGTAATACCTGACCAAGGTTAAACCACCTTGGATATTTAAAATGACAGCTTCCTCTCAGATTCCAGGAACCTAAGAATAGGCTCCACATGCCAGGAACTGCAAGGACATTCCAGACGCCAACAACTGGAAAGGTGCTATATTCCACTTATTACTCTTATGCCCCACACCCTCTTGGTGAATGGAGGTGCGACCATCACTCGCACCCACCGAATTTCTGGGCTGGCAGGAATTCCATCCCAGTCTGTGTGGTCTGCTCCACCCTGGCCAGATTTTTTCTTTTTTCCTTTTAGTTTGTTTTTGTCTATTTTAAAATTACTACTACTACTACCACTATTACTACTATTATTTTCATCCTTTTTATTATTATTCTCTATTCTTCCTTTCCCAGGTTCTGGTTTTCAGCTTTTTCTCTCTTCCCTATTCCTGGTTCCCATTTTTTTCTTTCTCATAGTTAACCCCATTCCTTGTTTTTCTTTTTGCATTTTTCCCACTTTTTTTTTTTCATTATTCTCATACTCTACCTCTTTTCTCTTATTGCCCCCTCCCCAGATATTGCAGGTTTCTTTTTTTTCATTTATTTTTTCTTTTATTGATGATTGTTCCTGTGTATTTATGAGGTATGTTTCATGTCCTCTTGCTTTTACTTTCTTGATGGTTTTTCGATCGTTTTTGCCTAGACGAGTTTAGTTGTGAGAGGAGATAGCAGCTGTGCACATATGACACAACCACACCTGTACCTCCTGCAGTTCCACTTACTGAGTGAGAGCCACCACTTCCTTCTTCACCAACTAACCAATGATAAATGACCACCAAGAAGAGCCTTACTTGTCCTTAACTGCTCTTCACAGTTACCAGAGATCTAAATACAGCAATGTCACAATGCCTTGGAGACAAGAGACCATCATAGTCCACACAAAGAAGCAAGATAAAGCGGTAGAAACAAGAGAACAGGATACAGATCCAGAATACATCCCTGAAGAAGCAGCAGCATTGGAACTCCCTGATAAGAAATTCAAAATAATTCTATTAAGGTACCTTGAAAGCACGGACATACCATTATGTCACAGATCAAGGAAAACACTGACAAAATTAATGAGAAATGATTCTAAATCTACAGATAGAAATCCAGAAGATTAATACTAGATTTTCAGAAATAGGTAACACATTGAAAGGGCAATAAAGTTGAATTGAATCAATGGAAGACAGAATTCATGAGATTTAAGACAAATATCTGAATACTTCTTTGGAAAGGGATCACTCAGAAAAAGATAAAAACAAAATGAAGAAAGTCTAAGATTCATGTGGGATGCCATCAAAGGGAATAACCTACGTCTAATTGGAATTCCATAATAGGGAGAGAGAAATAAAACTACTGAGAAAATTATCCAAGATTTGTATGAAGAGAACTTCCTGATATAATGAAAGATGAGAATATATCCATTCAGGAAGCCCTAAGAACCCCAAACAGGATAGACCCCAAAAGAAAATCACCAAAACATATCATCACCATACTCACAAAAACCAAAGACAAAGAAAGAATCTTGAAACCAGCATGGGGAAAACAAAAAGTTACTTACAAAGGACAACCAGTAAGAACAATCTCTGATTTCTCAGCAGAAACCATGCAAATGAGAAGGCAAGGGCATGGTATATATAAAACCCTTGGTTGGAAAAATTTCCAACCAAGAATTATATACCCAGCCAAATTGTCCCTAAAATATGATAGTGAAATCAGGACATATCCAGATAAGCAGAAAACTAAGGAAATTTGATAAAACCAGACCAACCTTACAAGAGATGCTAAAGGGAGTCCTTTGAACAGAGAACCAAAAATAGCAAATAACAACTGACCATTAATACAC
>NW_006921685.1:6161096-6162797 GCF_000298275.1 Orycteropus afer afer | reverse complement strand
AAAGAAGGGCTGCTTATGCACAGGGAGACAGCTCAAGGGGCAGGAGTGCATGGAGGGATGGACACAGGGAAGAGGTAACTATGGGGAGGAAGTGAGAGGGGAGCTGTTGCATTGTGGTAAACTGTGGTCAATGTCATGAGACAAAGTATATGTTAATTTGCTCTGTACACCTTCACCTAAATCACAATAATAAAAAAAAATTCCTTGAATCGAGTGACAATGAAAATCCAACATACCAAAATCTTTGGGACACAGCAAAAGCAGTGATCAGAGGCCAATTTATAGCAATAAATGTACACATCAAAAAAGAACAGCTGAAATCAACACTTTAAACCAACATCTCTAACAATTAGAAAAGAACAGCAAGAAATGCCTACAGTCACTAGAAGAAATGAAATAATAAAGATTTGAGCAGAAATCAATGAAACAGAAAATAGAAATTCAATAGAAAATATCAACAAGACTTGAAGTTTGTTTTTTGAAAAGATTAATAAAACTGACAAACCACTGGCAAATTTAACAAAGGTAAAGAGGGAGAGAATACAAATAACAACAGTAAGAAATGAAATGGGGGACAGCAGAACAGAACCAACTGAAATAAAAAGGATAACAGCAGGATACAATGAAGAACTGTACTCCAACAAATTTGAAAATTTGGAAGAAATGGATAAATTTCTAGAAATACACTACTTACCCAAACTAAAGCAGACTTAGGTGGATAAGTTGAACATACCCAAAGCAAAAGAAGAAATTGAACAGGTCATAAGAAAATTATGAACAAAAAAAAGTCCTGGCCCAGATGGTTTCACCAGAAAATTCTACCACACATTCAGAGAAGAACTGACACCAATCCTACTCAAACCATTCCAAAACACAGAACAGAATGGAATCTTCCCAAATTCATTTTATGAAGTAAGCATAACCTTGATACCCAAACCAGGCACAGTCATTATTCAAAAGAAAAACTACAGACCAATATCCCTCATGAATATAGATGCAAAAATCTTCAATAAAGTCCTAGCCAATGACTCAAACAACGTATCAAAAAAATAATTAAAAAAAAATCATTATAACCAAGTGGGGTTCATATCAGGTATGAAAGGATGATTCAACATTAGAAAAACAATCAATGTCATCCACCACATAAATAAAACAAAGGAAAAGAACCACATGATCATATCAATCGATGCAGAAAAAGCATTAGATAAAATCCAACACCTATTCCTGATCAGAACTCTCCGCAAAATAGGAATAGAAGAGACATTACTCAACATAATAAAGGGCATCGATGCAAAGCCAACAGCGAACATTATTCTCAATGAAGGGAGACTGACACCATTCCCCTTGCAAACAGGAACCAGACAAGGATGCCCTCTCTTCACCACTTCTATTCAATATTGTATTGGAAGTCTTAGGGCAACAAGGGAAGAAAGGGAAATCAAACGCATTCAAATGGGTAAGGAAGAAGTCAAACTATCACTATTTGCTGATGATATGATTCTATACATAGAAAACCCAAGAGACTCAGTCAAAAATCTACTGGAACTAATTGAGAGATTTAACATTGTGGCAGGATACAAGATCAACATCCAATATCCAAAAATCAGTTGGATTCCTCTACACCAGCAAAAGACTGCTGAAAAAGAAATAAGGAAATCAATACCATTTACAATGTTGTTGTTGTTGTTATGTGCCGTGGAG
>NW_006921685.1:6145177-6160231 GCF_000298275.1 Orycteropus afer afer | reverse complement strand
CCACAGTAGTCAAAACTGCCTGGTATTGGTACAATGACAGACACATAGACCAATGGAATAGAACTGAGAACCCAGAAATAGATCCATTGACCTATCATCAGCTGATCTTTGACAAAGGGCTGAAATCCATTAAATAGGTAAGAGATTGTCTGTTTAACAAATGGTGCCGGCAAAACTGGATATCCATTTGTAGAAAAATGAAACAAGATCTGTACCTCACACCATAGCAAAAACTAATTCCAGATGGATCAAAGACTTAAACGTGAAACCTAAAACAATAAAGTTCCTCACGGAAAAACTAGGGGCAAAATTAGGGGTCCTAATAATATATGGCATAAATAGACTATGAAGCATAACCCAAAATGCACAAACAGCAGAATAGAAACTAGATGAAAGGGCCCTTATAAAAATTAAATTTTATGTGCTTCCAAAGACTTCTCCAAAAGAGTCAAAAGAGAACCTACAGATTGGGCAAAATATTTCGCAATGAAATATCTGACAAGGGCCTTATCTCTAGAGTTTATAGAAAAGTCCAACACCTCAACAACAAAAAGACAAATAATCCAATTAAAAATGGGCAGAAGACATGAATAGATGACACGTCACCAAGAGGGTATTCAGGCAGCCAACAAATATATGAAGAAATGCTCACGATCATTAGCCATTTGTTGTTGTTGTTGCGTGCCGTGGAGTCGGCCCCGACTCATAGCGACCCCTCCTTGGGTTTCCGAGGCAGTATCACTACGGAAGTAGGATTACCCAACCTTCCTTCCGAGGAGTGGCTGGTGGGTTTGAACCACCAGCCTTCTGGTTAGCAGTCAAGTGCTTTAGCCACTATGCTACCAGAGCTCCCATTAGAGAGATGCAAATCAAATAACAATGAGATACCATCTTGTCCCAGCACTAGCAGCAAAGTTCAACAAGACAGAAAATAACAAATGCTGGAGAGGATGCGGAGAGATTGGGACTCCCATATGCTGCTGGTGGGACTGTAAAATGATAAAACTACTGTGGAAAATATGGCAGTTCCTTAAAAAGTTGGAATTAGAAATACCATTTGACCTAGCAATTCCATTACTAGGTATATATCCTAAAGAAGTGAGAGCCAGGACAAGAACACATATGTGCACATTCATGTTCATTGCAGTACTATTTACAATAGCAAAAAGATGTAAACAATCTACACACTTATCAACAGAAGAATGGATAACCAAACTATGGTATATACACACAATGGAATACTATGCAACCCTAAAGAATAACGTAGAATCTGCAAAACACCACGTAATGTGGATGAACTTGGATGACATTATACAGAGTGAAATAAGTCAATCACACAAGGACAAATATTGTATTAGTCTGTTATTGTAAAATGTCAAGGAAAGGTTTCTGTATGGAGGGAAATTTTCTTTGTTGGTTACCACGGGTGGGAGGGGAGGGGAGGGAACACTGGTAGATAAGTATAGACAAGTACTGATTTGGGTGAAGAGAAGGGTAATATACCAAATGTGAGTTATCAACATGGTGGCACTGAGAAAGAAAAAGACATAGAGAGGTGCATGGGAAGTTCAGATAACAGAGATGAACCTTTTGCACATACAGTACTGCATTGTCAGTGATGGCAAGCATTGATCTACGGGTGGATAGATGGGTGGACAGACTGAATGATCAGGTATGTCTAAGAAGGGGGAAGTGTGCTCATAACCATGTATAGGGTTAGCAGATGATGTTTCTACATGCGTATTTGGATGTGCTGCAAGAATGTCCAGGTATATAGTAGAGTTGACTAGAGGCAAGATTGTAGTCACTTCTTGGCCACAGCCAGTTACCCAGAGGGAGAGAGTAGTTGAACCTGTGGGCTCGGGACCATAGTCGCAGGGGACATCAAACTCAATTGGCATAACATACTACACAAAACACTGTTCCACATTCTACTTTGGCGAGTAGCGACTGCGATCTTAAAAGCTTGCAAGCAGCCATCGAGATGCAACGATATGTCTCTCCTCGTCCAGAGCAAAGAAGAATGAAGAAAACCAAAGATTCATGGAAACATTTAGTCCTAGCAACTGGTACACCATGCGATCCTCAGCCTATATGACTCTGAGACCAGAAGAACTAGATGGTGCCTGGCTACCACTGTCAACCTCTCAGAGGGGATCTATGCAGGAGATCCTTGATAGAGTGAGAGAACAATGTGGAACAAAACTCAAAATCATTTGGAAGGAAAAAGAAAAAAAAGGAACCAGGTTTGCTGGTCTGACAGAGCCTGATGGAACCACTGAGACTATGGTCCTGACTGCTCTTTAGGTCTGGAATTGAACCCACTCCTGTGGCTTCCAGCCAAACAAAAGATAGGTACATGAGCTGAACATTTACATTAGGCAGGTACACTCCTTGGAGAGATCAATCATGGGAGAATAGATGGGCTGTGTATGCACAGGGAGACAGCTTGGGGGGCAGGAGTACATGGGAGGGAAGGACACGGGGAAGGGGTAACTATGGGGAGGAAGTGGGAAGAGAGCTGTTGCTCTGTGGCAAATTGTAGTTAATGTCATGAAACAGTGTATGTAAGCTGCTGTATGGAAAGTGAATTTGCTCTGTAAACTTTCACCCAAATCACAATAAAAATTGAAAAAAAAAAAATCAGTCGGTGAAAACTCTATGGATCACAATGATCCTATCTTGTTGTGCATGGTGTTGGGAGCCATTGGGCCACCACCACCACCACCACCACCACTAAAATTAGTTTGCAAGCATGAACTCACTGCCATTGAGTTGATTCTGACTCAAAGCGACCCCCTGTGGGTTTCTGAGGTAGTAGATCTTTATAGAATATCTAGATTGCCCAGTCTTCCTTCCGTGGAGTGCCTGGTGGGTTTGAACCACCAATCTTCTAGTCAAATGCCTTAGGCACTGTGCCACCAGTGCTTGCATGTATATAGGCATCTCTAAATAAGACAGGTAGTGACCTAGCAGTACACTGGGTGGGGAGCCTAGGATTAAAAATTTGCTGAGCATGCTTTGAAAGTATAACTCCTAATGTGCTTAATACCTTCCTGTAATGTTCTATAAGTATGTCCTTTGGGATATCACTGCAGTAGGAGTATAGCTATTCTGATAATAAGGAAACTGGTCTCTTTATGAAACATTTTGAATCTTAAGTAGCCAAGGGCTGGGAAAGCATGTGGGTCACCATGGCAGTGTCACTAGCAAGACATAGTTTCAAAGGGTCCCTATAGAAAAGGCTCCAAAGAGTAATTTCCCCTGTGAACTATGATTCCAAAGGGTTCATTCTAAATAATTCCCAAGGGTATGATGAAAGTAGGGGGTCATTTCTATTTGAAGACCTGAGAGGAATCTTCCTCTGACATACTGAAGTTAGATTAACACTTTCTTCTAATTTAGAATTTATTTCTGTATTAGCAGTTTCAATTCTATGAAGGCAGTTTATCTGTTATCTGTTTCTGCTAATTTAAAACTAAAATAGTTTCTGTTAAAATTCAGCAGTATCACAAATGGTGGTACGTGGTTTTAATCCAGAATTGGAGCATGTTTCCTGTTTTTCCTCTAAGTACTTGTTTTTCATACTCATCGGTCCATTAAGCATATAGTATATGCTCCTTAGCAGTGAGGATGGTGAGACTGTCTCATGTACTTTGGACGTGTTACCAGGAGGGACGAGTCCCTGGAGAAGAACATCATGCTTGGTAAAGTAGAGGGTCAGCAAAAAAGAGGAAGACTATCAATGAGATGGATTGACACAGTGGCTGTAACAATGGGCTCAAACACAGCACCGACTGTGAGGATGGCACAGCACCAGGCAATGTTTCATTCTGTTGAACACACAGTCGTTATGACTTGCAACTGAATTTTTGGCAGTGATAGTATCTTGGGCAGTGATAGTATCCTGGCAGTGATAGTATCCAGTATGCTGAGGGAGACTGTTGTGAATAAGACACATTTCTGAGTATCAAAGGAAGTCATTCTTTTTGAATGTTTCCTTTCTGTGCTTCCTGTAGGATAACAGACAGGAAGGTGCTCATGTGAAGATTCATGGGGAAAACGAGTGGTCTAGTAGGGAAAACTTATTTTCCTTTTAGGGGTGATTTCCCAAATATCCTTCCCCTCCTTCCCCAAACTTACCTTTTCTGTTCTAAGTAGGATGGAGTACTAGAAGGAGCATAGACTCTGGAGCCAAAGTCAGGTTGGACTCCTGGCTTTGCCACTGACTACCTGTGTAACCTTGGGAAATGTACTTAACTTCTCTGAGCCTCTGCTTCTTCATTTATAAAATGATGACACAAAGGTCATAACATTCACAAGTACAGCAATTTGGTCTACTTTGTTCATTACTCTTTCTCCAGCACATGGAATAGGACATGTCACTCTAGGCATTCAACACATATTTTACTTATTTATATATTTTTAATTGCTTATTTGTTTCAAATCATTTATATATCTATTTTATGGGGATTTACTGACATAACGACTGAAAAAGAACAGCTAATCAATAAATAACTGATCCCTTTGCTTTTCTCCATACTCTCTGTACTCTGAGGAGTCATGAGATACATTGGTGACGTCGGTTATTTTGGAAAAGGGGTTAGTGGTAATAATGGACATCTCTACAAAGAACCTGTTCACTTCTTACCACACTTACCTTTTTCATTCTGCCACCACCTTCCTGGCATAGCTGACACATCTGTGGTTTTTCAGAGGGCAGAGGATGATCCTAAAGCATACAGGCAGCCAGTTAGTTACCCTTAGCTCCAGAGACAGTAATACTTTAAGTTATAAAATTCATAACTACACTACAGACTATCTGGAAATTAAAACAAACAAAGTACATAGAGCCCCACATCCTTAACATAATTAATAATTCTGTCATTATTGTTCAAGTTCTTTTAATTTTTATAGTAAAGTAAAATGTGGTTTTATTTATAAAAAGAAAACTAAAGCACACAGAAGTATAAAATGAAGAGTTTAAAAAATACAAAAAGGTGAAATTGCCACCCCTCCTGTTTCATGCTTCTGTCAAGAACAGAAAGCACTAGGCTTCATTTTACACCCTAGTAACTAAATTATGGGGTGACTCAGACATGGCAGCATTTATCATCTTTGTCATGTGGTTGTCATATACTATTCTATTTGCAAAGTGTTTTACTGCCATTTAATTTTACTCATTTCTAAGATTTTATGTAAACTTCTGAAAGCCCTTATAAGCACATTTTATATTCCCCAAAGGAAAACAACAGAGACAGCATGCTATGTACAGCGTGGTACTTTGGACACTTTACATTATTAGGTATTATTGTTTTTGTGTGCTGTCAAGTCGACTGTGACTTATATAGCGACATTATGTGACAAAGCAGAAATGCCCCATAGGGTCTCCTATGCTGTAATCTTTATTGAAGTAGATAGTCAGGTATTTTCTGCTGCAGAATTTTTAGATGGATTTGAACCACTGACGTTTTGGTTAGCAGCTGAGCACTTAACTATTGTGCCACCGAGGCTCCAAACTATTAATAATTTATTCTATATAATAAAATTTCATTTATCATTCTTTTCTACTCTCCAGAAAATTAGCAGCTCACTCTCCTGGAATTTGTAATGAGCTGACAAATTCTTCGTTTTATATAATAGGTATACGAAACAGGCAACTTTCCCCCCATTTTGGTCTTTGACAATAAAAGAATTTCAGGCTTTTCTGATTGTATTACTTGAAGAGGTTGCCTCCCATTTCTTGAGTCAGAGAGACAATCTTACACAATTGTAGCTCCATCATTACAGTTAACTGGAGGTCTCTCTTGCAAGACTGTTCTGTAGAAATCCCTATTTCTATACTTCTAAGCTTCTACATTACTTTTCCTTTCCTCCAGCCTAATTTCTTCTTTTTCTAGTTATTGTTATACCTGAATATATCCAAACAGAAATCTTCATGATTTTGAAAAAAGTGTGTATAGAAGCAAATCCACATTTAAGACAATTTTTGTTAAGGAGGAAATGAGGATTGGGAGGGATTACTGTATCATAATATTAAAATATTTTAATCAGCAGAAGTCTAAAAACACATTTTTGTTAAGATATCAAAATAATCTTACTTAAGAAATCAAAAGGGATAGAAAGGCCACACAAATTAAGGTTACTAAAATTTCCTTTTCCAAATGGAATCAAATTAGAGAGAGATTCCTAGAGGTAGACTCAGAACTAAGCTTTCCTGTGTTGTCTCTGTCTCTAGCCTGCCATCTATATACTCAAGGCTGTAGCAATAAAGTACATGGTGCACAAAAGAAAACTGTGGGCCTACCAAGGCAGCTTCTGAAAATTACATTTAAATAAAGTAAATGAACAGAGAATACACAAGTATTACCGTTTTGGGTTCTGTCTTCTGTGAACCCCTTCCTGGGGTGCTCCTGCTGTTCTGTAACCTCCTTTCTCTTTCCTGTTTTAGTTCTAACTCAAGCTGGCTCCTAAGGTGGGGGGGGAGAGGAAAAGGATGAAAATTTGGATTTCCATACTCACATTCTCTAAAGAATGCTAGTATCTTTTCTAAAAGTTTAGTAGCTAAATTTTAGTACTTGATTAATAAAAACTTACGATATGTACACAGAAAACCAAAATTTAAAGAATTAAAGTACAATATAATAAAACCAGTAACTTAACACTAAAAGACAAAACATGCTTAAACCTTCTTGGATGATTAAGAATGTACTTTAGGATCTCACAGTGCCCAAGAGGCACCACTCTGAAAATCAGATTTTATATTGACTCTTAATAAAGACTTGTGGTCAGCTGAATGACAAATAATAGGATTTACTGTAACTCAAAGGCAGTATTTACAAATTTTCAGCAATATATAATATCAAAGTATTGACACAATAGCCCCATTTCATTTATATTAGCTGGTCTCTCTTTACAGGTATGTATTCAATCCTCAGTTACAACCTCAATCACTAGTGTCCTTAGCAGTTATGTGCTTCATATTAAACACAGAGTTCTGCTTGTCTGAAGTTAGTGGCTTCAGTATGGAAGTGAGTCTCATATGAAAGATAATATAGAAGACTGGCTAAGGGCTTGAAGCCAGAAAGGCAAGCTTTCAAATTATAGTGTTCCCACTTATTACCTTAACTGTGTGAATATAGAGAAATTTAACCCTGCTAAGCTTTAGTTTCATCTGAAAGTGGGGGTAAAAATATCATTTACTAATTGAGTTAATGTGAAGATGTTAGGAGAGAATGTACGTGAAGTCCTCAGTAAAGTATCTGAGTACCTGGCATACAGTGAAAATTCAATGAATTATTATTGGTTGGATTTTGGGGATGTTGGTATATAAGAAGCTTTCTGAATTCTAATTCCAGGAAAAGGACACTACAAAAAGAGTGCCAAGATGGCTGGAAGTCATGAGACTCTCCTCTTTGTCTACCCTTTATCATTACCCATGACCACCACCCTGTCAGCTCAAGCTGTCCTCTCTTCACCGCTGCTTGGTGAGCTCCTCCACTTCCAGCTGAAGACTGTTGATCTTGTCTCCAAAGTCCTGCTTGAAGAGCCTGTTGTCCAACTCAGCAGACTGGCGGCCTCGCTCAGCCTGGCGCAATCTGGATGTGAGCCATATGAACTTGTGATAAAAAACAAAAGCCACGGTGGGGAGGAAGACCAAGTTCACAAAATAAAATAAAACAACCCAAGGAAGAAGGTAGGGAGACACAGACCAAGGAGAAGAAATTATGTGGGGAAAAAAAGATGGTGAGGAAATAAATTCTAAAGAAAAGTAAGATGAAGGTGAACCAGGCAGAAGAAAAGCTGATTTTCCTTTTTTTTTTTTTATTTTCTATTACTACAGTTTACAGCCATTAGATGATAAACAATAAAACATCACATTTTAGAAAATCCATATCCAAAGCCAACCTCAAGTACAATTTAAGTTAAACTCACTTTTTACTTGTTTTTATTTCCTAACAGGTTTAGTACTTTCCATTTCTGTTTTACACACATAACTGGAACTTGTAAACGGCAACTACCTTCCTATAAGTGGAATTGGAACATTTCTCTGGGTCCTTTCCCCAAACCACACTTATTAAATCATAAGACATTATACATGAACCCTCACCCAGGCTCTGGGTTATTAAAAAGCCTTTGTCACAGTGGCCTTGTGGTGTGTGACTAAGTGGACAAGCAATGTGGTACTGGGCCTGCATAAGATTCCTGACTATATCCTCTGGAAGAGTCAATGCTTTCTTGTGAATATTCTAGAAGTTTGCAGCAATAAAGAGAGATATCTGGGGCTTTCTATAATAGAATTTAGAAGCATGCTAGTTGCAGCCTTCAATTTAAAAGTTTTATTTTGGTGTTTGAGTACTCCTTCCAAATGCTCATACCATTAAAGGCTGAAGAAGAATACAGTAAGAGCTATATCTGCATAGGTGCAAAATTACAAGAACTAAAGTTCAAGAGCACAGGATCTTCCGTAAAATTGGTCAAAACATATGTTCTTTGACTTGACTTTGGTTCAAGTCTGTGAAAACACACATCAAATCTATCTTACTCTTTTAACCAGGTTTTGCCAGAAAGTGATAAGGGATTTCACTAGCTGGAAGCAAAGGGATTATCTTTGTCCCTACCTAGGCAGCTGAAATGCTGCAAATCACACCAGAATGAGAGAAAAAGCAAATCTTTTGCTAAGACTTTTTGAAAAGCCTTATGTAAAGCCTCTCCCACAAATCAAAAGTCATTAAAAATAATCAAAGTATTTATAGAATTATTTACAACCTAAAGCATAGAAAGTGTCAGATCTGTGGTCACTTAGAAAAAGAAGCCCTGCTAACATTGCTTGCAGATATCTACTTGGAATCTTTATTTTTAGACTAAATAATAGTAAGAATGCTAGTTTATCATTTATCTACTTCCTATTTTTGAAATGTTTTTCTAATAATGAGATTATTATTAAACTTTAGCAAAATCCCATCTGAATAAAAAGTAACAGAAACTAAAATAAATATTTCTAGGGAAGGAATGACAGGCAGGAAACCATCACGAATGTCTACACTCTGCCTTCTTTAATCCAATAGGAAAAGAAGAAAAGATATGGAAAATGGGTAACTTTTTTTTTTTTTTTTTAAGGAGAGGCATGTTATTATTAAAATTGTTCTGAGCTATCTAAATAGAAAGTGGAATTGCAGGACAAATGGCAGAGGTAGAAGATGAAAAATATTAGAAGGGTTTACCCAAGCTTCCACATTATTATGTTATCATAAGTTATCTAATCACTAACTTTATTTCTACATACTTTAAAGAAATGTAAAGATGCGGTTTGTTTTTTTTCTCTCCCCGAAGTCACTAAGGCAAAAATGTTGCAAACACTCTTGGTTACTGATAATAAAACTGTAGTGAAATACTAAGTACTTATCATTGGCTTGGGGATTATGTTTATGTAACAAAAATGAAGAGAGGTCCTGGCCTAAGACACACAGAACTACTTTAGAAGAGTCTGAGTCCACATGGTATTCACCTCTAATCTAGTTCACTTTATTGCAATGGCCGAACAGGTTCAATGATACAGACATGAACATGTGTACCTAGAATCTGATATTGTCAAGGACTGGGTTGGAAAGGCATCAATAAATATGTACGGAGCTTCAATTCCCTAGGCTTTTTTCCCTTTCAGTGATTTATTTACTGGTCAATTCGTAATTTCACAAGGTTTATTTGGCATTTAGTCAGGGAACTTATATCAAATTTTCTAACTCTGGGGAGAAAATAAAAAACAAACAAAGCCCAACCTATATACCCAACTACTTTTTTAAGTCCAGCAAATTCCAAGCCAACTTTTGGTGATAGTCTATATGGAACCAGAGCCTAAACGTATTAACTTTCAGATTTAGTCCTTTTACAATTAAGCTGTGATAGCAGACTTGCAAGGTGACCAACTGCAAAATGTCTAATGATGTTTTGGGATCAGTTTATTTGCTGCACTATTTAAGGTTTTTGCCTGTTTCACCAAATCCTTTTCACTAAATTAATAAAATGAAAATGATTTAAAATGGAGTGAAAGAGGGATGAGAAAATAGATAAAAAGGAAAGACAAAAATAGGAAGAGACCAAGTCAGCTATTTAATACTCAAGAAATAAGTCAAAAAAATAACTGAAAAATGACTTGATACAACACGTCAAAAGCACAATTTATGAACACTAAAATCGATTTGTTAAATCATAAACATAACTTCTACGAGTAAGTACCTATTTCTGTAAACAACTTTCCTTTTTAGGTACAGTGATACCTTTTTATTCATCAGCCAAACCAGAGGTTTTAAGCTTATTTATTAATTTGTAATTAACTTTTGAGTTAGCATTAATGGACAGTTCTGTGTTAAGATTTATCTGTATAAATTATTCATTCATTCATTCATTTATTGGTATACCCACTAAATCCTTTTATGTTCATGACATTGTGATAGGTCTAAGGATGGGACTTAAAATATTAACAAGTAACTTCAGGGAGTTTATATTCTCATCAGAAAGATAAGGTATATATGTAAAAAACTTTAAGATGAGGCAGACTATGAGAAGTGCCTTATGTGGTATGGATATAAGGTTCTAGGAGTGCCAACAAGAATGGAGTATTTCTAGCTGGGAAGAGAAGTCAGTGGAAGCTTTGAGGAAGTGGCATTTGAGGCTGAATATAAAATATACTTAAAGAGTTAGGAAGTTGGAAAAGGAAGGGTATTTCTAATTGGTGGAACTTTTAGGACAGGAATGAATGGGGAAAATGGAAAGAACGTTCAGGGACCAGTAAGTAGTATCAGTTGTGTTCAAATGCAGACAGGGTGATTAGTAGGTGTTAAAAGTGGCAATACAGGCTGGCAACAATGAACAATGTTGGATGCCAGGCTTCAATTAATCTTGAAGTCTCAGACATTTCTCTTGGTGGCTGAGTGACCAAGAATAAAATGGTGGTTTCAGAAAAAGGAGAAACACGAACAACAGAGTAGCATAGGGGGAGGATTTGCAGTGGGCACAATGAATTGTAGCAGGAGAAAAACAGATCTCAAGAGCTGCAGGCGGGAGGTGTCAGTGCAAGCTATACAGCTGTTCAGGAGAAAGCAGACAAACAAGGGAGATGGGAGAGAGGAAGGAAAAGGTTAAGGTTAAAGAAAAGAGAAAAAGATCCAGAAGAGAGCCTTAGAAGCCACCTGTATTTCAGTATGCCTACATCATCTAGTGGGAGCTCTGGTAGCATAGTGCCTAGGCACCTGACTGCTAACCAGAAGGCTGGCGGTTCAAACCCACCAGCCACTCCTTGGAAGGAAGATGGGGCAATCTACTTCCGTAGTGATAACTGGCTTGGAAACCCAAGGAGGGGTCGCTGTGAGTTGGGTCTGACTCGATGGCACATAACAACAACATCATCATCTAGTACCAAAACATTTAAAGACTTTAGTGATGGACAATAAAATTACAGAATTACAAACACATATTTAAAAGTCGTTTCAAAATTCATTCATTGTTGTAATCATCCTTCCTCTAACACAAGATATATAGTTAGGTAAAAGGGTTAATAATGTTCCACTGTATAATACAGTGATGAGAAGATGACATTTCTTACCAAATGTTTTCAGTGCCATCTTAGAAAGCCCAGATAAGATTTAATTGGCTTTCTTTCTATCAGCATGTCTGAAAGCTGAAAGAATTTTATATATTTTCTATTTACCAAATGCATATTATATTCTTTTCACCCTTAGCCCTGAAAAGTCCAAAATATTTCATTAAAGAAACAGCACTTTTACCTCTGCTCCAGTTGTTTAATGGTAGCAGCCATCTGATTAGTCTTCTCTTCTAAGCGACTGTTTAGTTCACTTTTCTGTTTTACACCTAAGTCTGAACTCTGTTATAGAAAAGAATAATGAGTGATTTGTACAAAATCCTGAAATAAATCACACATGCCTTTTGAACTTAAATCTAAGTGGGAAGTGGAAATACTGATATCAGTTAACTCCTGTGGTAGTCATGTTTGTGTGTCAATTTGGCTGGGCCTGGTTGAGTGGCTGGGCAGCTGGTGGTAAGTTATTTCCCATGATGAGACTGGCAATCAACCCCATGGTGGGATCTACCACAAGCAGCTGAGTAGCTGCCTTTGGGAATGTGGTCTGCTTCCTGTATTTGAGGAGAAGCCTTGGGAATGGTCTCCAGCCTATGGCACGCTTGGACCCTGCATGTAGCCGTGTCATTTTTCAGCAGCCTGCTATACTCTGCCAACCTTGGGACTTAAAATGGACTTAAGTTAATGGCCCACTGTGTGGTTTGGTAACATTGTGACTTTGCCTTTTGATTTGTCAACCTTGGGGCTTCTCAGCCTCAGCAGCCAGCAGCTGTCTGAGTGAAGAAAAGCCTCTAGCTCCAGTGGGCTGGGAGCAGGAGGCAGAGCTGGACTCCAAGATTGAGGGGCTTTCGCCCGTCCCCTAGAGTCTGGTACTTTGAACTTGGACTTAAAGGCTCCAAATTGAAAGAATAAATTCCTGTTTGTTAAGGCCATCCCATCTGTGGTATATTCTTGTCAGAGTGGCACTAGCTAACCAAAACAACTCCCAAATGGAAAATAAGCAAAATGCAATTTGTTCAAAATTCTATTATTTATATGCACTCTTATCATAAAAGTCAACATCATAAAGCTATCAATTTCTCATATTCCAGTATACAAGTTAATGGAATATATGACTCAGGTGGCATGTTTGGTGGGAAAGTAGAGATTCTCCAGGATAAAAAAGACCTTCTTCCCTATTACAATTTAAAAAGTGGCTACAGCTTTTCAGAACAGTAATGCAGGATCCTATGATGGTCTGACTTCTAAAGTGATTCATCAGCAGCAAGCCTCAAAGTGAGATGGGACTCATTCCTCAGCGTGATTCTCAGGAAAATCAGGGAGGGAGGTCCCATGCCCCGAGATTTCAGAGTGAGTCTGTTGCTCGTATTTTCCCTACCTGCAGCTTAAAGGCAAGTTCGTGTTTGAGAGCCCTGAGATCGTCCAGCTGCTGCCGCAGAGACACCAGGGCATCCTGCTTCTCACAGACATCCTTCTCCAGCATCTTCATGGCCAATTCCATCTCCTGTCTCATGCCAATCTGTATCTCCAGCTCTTTTTCAACATCCTGTCCCCAAAGGCAAATAAACTGCTTACCCTCTTTTCTCAACTCAGTATAAACCATAACATTTCACAGGAAAAGGTATATTAAAACTCTTATCTGAATAAGGTGGCAAAATGTCTATAGGCTAGCATTAATTTTCAGAGACATTAACAATGAGGATAATAACTATAATAATTACAACAACATTTGCACATCTGAACAAATATATCATGTGGTAGGCAAAACACAGCATTATTTAATATGTCTAAATATTCACATAGTTGAGGCATCTCATTAGATCTCATTAACACAACTCAAATTATAGAAATTGTTGCTGTTGTTATGTGCCGCCTAGTCAGACCTGACTCATAGTGACCCCTCCTTGGGTTTCCAAGGCAGTATCACTATGGAAGTAGATTGCCCTATCTTCCCTCCGAGGAGTGGCTGGTGGGTTTGAACCCCCAGCCTTCTGGTTAGCAGTCAAGTGCCTATGCACTATGCTACCAGAGCGCCCCCATATTATAGAAATATCTACAAAGTATTATACTATCTACAAAGTATTACACTGGCCAGTCCTAAGTGAAGCAGCTGCAGTTCTTTTTAAATTTGGATGTGGGTAATATACTCAAGTGCCCAAGGAACCCTAAAGATACTTTGGGTTAGCAGGCTAATATCTCATCTACTGGGAACAGTCAACATGGCTAACTGAAAATTTCGATTTACTTCACATGAAACCTTTTTATTTCAGCCATTAATATTGTAAATCTTTCTGAAAAAGGAGGTTTTCTTCATGTTTCTGCTTTATGAGACGATGTTCTCTGGTGATAAGGATCTGCTGTGCCCCAGCAGCACTTGGACAATCAAGTGTGACTGGTCAAAGATACAAAGGCCTGAGGTTCTTCTGTACCTACAAGATGCCCAGGGCACACACCAAGGACCTTGCTTATTTGCTTGTTTTCTTTCCTTCTTAACATTTATCTTATTCTGATAAAAGGATGCAGAAAATTTTACTTAAGAGTTTTATTATGTGCTGCTTAACTATGACTCTCCTGTGTACATGGTTAGGCCAACAGACAATGAATATATGACTCCTAAGAGCGTAGTGCCTAAGGCACTTGACTGCTAACCAGAAGGCTGGCGGTTCAAACCCACCAGCCGCTCCTTGGAAGGAAGACTGGGCAATCTACTTCCATAGTGATACCGCCTCAGAAACCCAAGGAGAGGTCGCTATGAGTCGGGTCCAACTCGAAGGCACATAACACCACCACCACCAACAAAGAGCCCCCTTATCAGAAGTATTGGAAATTGAATTCACAAATACATTAAATGCAAATTTCCAGGAGTGTTAAACTAACACTTTTATATACAAACACATTGTTATATATTCAAAACCCTGACATTCTGTCCCATACATTGTAATAACTGTTTAGTACAAACTGTTTAGTACAAATTAAGTCACTCCGTATTTTCAGGCTTCTCCCTATTCTTAGACACAGCAGGTGTCTTTCTGCTTTTCACACTATCTGAGCTACAGGAAGAGTTAATATACTAACACTGTGTTCCACATGGTTTTTAATGGCTGTGATCTTTCAGAAGTAGTTCACCTTTCTTTTGAGATGCCTTGGCTGGATTCTAACTGCTAACCTTTAGGTAGCCAAGCACTGAACTATTTGAACCAGTAACACTAGGGGTGTATTAATATAGTAATACTAATTCATATTTGGATAAAAATATATGAGTAAAATTCCTCACTATAAATTCATATATAATGAATTTCTAAAACTACCTTAAAACCAATACTGGGAGGATGAGAAAGACATAGAGAGGTATATGGGAAGTACAGACAACAAATATGAACCCTTTTGCATATACAGTACTGAGTTGTAAGTGAAGGCAAACGGGTATATGGATGGATAGATAGGTGGACAAGCTAAAC
>NW_006921685.1:6121117-6144265 GCF_000298275.1 Orycteropus afer afer | reverse complement strand
TAAAAAAAAAAAAATATATATATATATATATACACACACACACACACAAAAAAAAACCCAATACTGGATAATACATTTTTCTATTATGTCTAGGAACAAGAATAAAATCAGAATAAACAGCTAAATATAACAAAGTACAATCCCACATTAATGATTCTTAGAAAAAGGAAGAGTAGCCCGCTCCTTCCAAGTAAACGTACCAGAATATTTGCAGGAGTGAGGAATGAGGTAGGAGTGGGGATTGCACAGTTTAGGAAGTAGGTTCTATATACCTAATGTTCTTGTAATGCAAACCACGAAAGCAAAACAATAAAGATTGGCAAAATCTTACTGGTTGTATGGAATACATAGAAAATGGAGAGAAAAAAGCAGTACGGGGACTATGGGTTAAAAAGAGTGTGAAAGTTTTATAGGGGTCATAAAACTTTTTTAAAGCAATACTGGTATTATTAACCTTAGTTTGTAAAACTAAGGTTGTTCACTTTTAATCTGTTCCTAAACTAATTAAACTTGAGCAAATTACCAGTCGTAACTGTGTCTCCTCCTTTAAATGCTTTCTTGCTTCACTCAGTGCTTGCCCCTCTGAAGTTTTCTCTTGCTTAGGACCCTTGAAAAGATAAAAAAACAAAAACAAAATAGCACATATTTAAGGATTTAAAAAACCTATATAGAGTTAGCTTACACTAGTACTGCTATGCAGTAAAGAAACATGATCATACCTAAGCAGGTATGATAATAAAAGAAGAATAGGAAATTAAAGAAGGCTAGTAAATTTAAATAAATTCTTTAGCTGAATTAGGGATTTTTTATTTTTATTTTTTTTTTACCATTCTGTTTAAAATCCCAAGACAAGTTACCAAAACAGGAGGGAGAAGTTTTAAAAACCAGCCTCAAAAACAAAATAGCATTCACTGTAAAATACAAATTGGGTCAAAGGTTCAAGTGATAAAACATTCCTTCTCTAGAGATTACATACCTGCTCTAACCCAGAGAGATCACAGCACAAAAATGAGACGTAATAAGGAAAAACTTCTGTAAGCAGGCATAGTTATGTTTACAAAGTTGACGCATTAAAGTCAAATACTTTACTCACATAAAATTACTTTAGTCCCCACTCATAGCCTATTAATCTTACTTTAGGAACAGTTTTGTAACTGTAGGTAATTGGATTCCTAGGCCGCAGTAGAAGTATGATGATAAAAAGGAGTGAGGATATCTTCTTGCAGATAGAAACACCAGCATTAACCAGAAGTAAGAGATGTCAGTGAAATTATAAAAGGCAGAAAAAGAAACATAATGTCAACTACAGCCATCTGGGAATATAGACACATAGGTGCTGGAAGCTCTATTAGTTTAAAAAGTACAGTCATAGCTTGTCTTACTGGGCTTCGTTTTATTGCACTTCACAGATAAGTACGTTTTTTAGAAAAGTGAAGGCCTGTGGCAACCCCGCGTCTAGCATGTCTATTGGTGCCATTTTTCCAATAGCATATGCTCACTTCCTGTTTTGGTCACATTTTGGTGATTCTCACAACATCTCAAACATTTTTCTGTTATCGCACACTTAATAGACTACTGTATAATGTAAACATAACTTTTATATGCACTGGGAAATCAAAAACTTTGTGTGACTCGCTTTATTACATTATTTGCAGTTGTCTGTAACCAAACACACACTATGTCTGAGGTATGCTTGTAGCACTGTTGTTACTTAGCATAGGGTTGCTAATACTGGTAATTATGATCTTCAGTCATCCTAAGGGCTATCTGTGCTAACTGATGCACTCTACTTAAGAAGGTTCGATGTTTATAAAAAATTTGGTGATTTTCAATGACATGAGACAAAGTATATGTGAATTGCTGTATGGAAAGTGAATTTGCTCTGTAAATATTCACCCAAATCACAATAAATAAAATAAAATAAAAAAAAAAATTTGGTGATTTAAGACACTGAGTTATCTAAAATTTCATTTATATAGTAACTTCCAGTGATATCATATGAATAAGGTATCACTTAAACACAAACCTACATGATCTAAAAATGATGGCATATTTAATATAACAAATGTAACATTTGAACACAGTAAAAATCATTAGTACATAAAAATTCCCATGGACTTCCAGTAAGATGGAGGAATAGGCAGACAAGTGATATAAACCCTCTTCAACAAAGAAAAGAAAAACCAATTAACAGAGATACAGAAGATAATCCTGGAGCCCAGAGCTTTGAAAGAACTATGCAGAAGTGGATTAGGCACCAACTAGTGGAAAAACCTGAATGAAAACTCTGAGTACAGAGATGGTTGGAGCTGCAGACTGTCAGCTGCTCTGACCGGACCAACAGCCTGAATATTTCCAGGCGGTGTTGGGACCTGAGAATTGACCTACAGATCAACCCTGGTCAACAAGGGCTACAGGGACGACTGCGCTGGTGGCCTATGACTAGGAAGGGAAACAGCAAGGAGGGAGACAACCTGAGCTGTTGACTTTCCACTGTCTGGAGGGTGCAGCCAATATGGATATTTAAAGTGACTGAGGGCAAAGCCATTTTGGATATTTATAAGCGGTGGCCATTTTGGATATTTAAAGTGACAGAGGGCACAGCCATTTTGAATCTTTACAAGTGACAACCATTTTGGATTTTAAAGTCATAGCATTCTCATTTGGTTTCCAGGGACCTAAGAATGGGCTCTGTTTGCCAAGGTTGGCAGGGACATATGAGAGGCTGACAACAGGTAAGGAGACAGGTGGTGAATGTATAAGTGCTGTCAACTACCGAATAGAGGAGCACAGTAAGTACTCTGCTTGCATAGATAACGTACAAAGAAAACAAAGAAAATGAAAATCATGGGCAAGTCACTCCAACATACAATCACCAATTAAATATAAATACAAAAATGTCACAATGCCTCGGAGACAACAGAGCATCACAGTCCACACAAAGAAGCAAGATAAAGCAGGAGAAACAAAGGACCAGGATACAGACCCAAAACACATCCTTGAGGAAGATGCAGCATTGGAACTCCCTGATAAGAATTCAGAAGAATTATACTTAGGTATCTTCAGTGAATTGAGAGACAGATCAAGGAAAATACAGAAAAACCCTAGAACAATTTCAAAAGACAATACAAGAACAAAATGACAAAATAAATTAAAAATTAAAAATGATACAAAATCTACACACAGAAATCCAGAAGATTAATAATAAATTTTTCAGAAATAGATAATACATTGAATGGGGAAAGGAGCAGAACTGAATCAATGGAAGACAGAATTAGTGAGATTGAAGGCAAGTACCTGAACACTTCTTGGAAAGGGATCAGTCAGAAAAAAGATCAAAACAAAATGAAGAAAGCCTAAGATTCATGTGGGATATCATCAAAAGGAATGACCTACATGTAATCGGAATTCCAGAACAGGAAGAGAAAAACAAAACCACTGAGAAAATTGTCCAAGATTTGTTGGAAGAGAATTTACCAGGTATGATGAAAGATGAGGATATATCCATTCAGGAAGTCCAACGAACCCCAAACAGGATGTTGTTGTTGTTGTTGTTATATGCCGTCGAGTTGGCCCCGACTCATAGCGACCCCTCCTTGGGTTTCCGAGGCAGTATCACTACGGAAGTAGGATTGCCCAACCTTCCCTCTGAGGAGTAGCTGGTGGGTTTGAACCGCCAGCCTTCTGGTTAGCAGTCAAGTGCCTTAGGCACTATGCTACCAGAGACCCCCCAAAAAACACCAAGACATATCATCGTCAAACTTACCAAAACCAAAGACAAAGAAAGAATCATGACAGCAGCATGGGAAAAACAAAAAGTTACCTCCAAAGGGCAACTAATAAGACTAAGCTTGGATTTCTCGGCAGAAACCATGTAGGTGAGAAGACAATGAGAGGGTATATATAAAACATGGAAAGAGAAAAATTTCCAACCAAGAATTATGTACCCAGCAAAACTGTCCCTCAAATATGATGGTGAAATTAGAACATTTCCAGATAAACAGAAATTAAGGGAATTTGTTAAAACCAGACCAACCTTACAAGAGATGCTAAAGGTAGCCCTTTGGACAGAGAAGCAACAACAGCCAACAACAAGTGACCATTAACACACACGATGATGTAAGCCAGAAACCAACCCAGCCATGGAAGTATCCAAAGTAAATAAGCCTACAAGATTGTAAACAGGGAACTAGAGACATCAATTGACAAATGAGGACAACTACAAATCAAAAAGAGGGAAAAAACTGTGCCATTACAGAATTTCTAGATGGTAAGGAAGTCAAGACAACTATAAGACAGAACAGACTGTTCTAAACTTGGGAAGAAAACTATAAATCACAGATAACCTCAAAGAAAAATGATAAACCTTCACACCAAAAAAGAGGATCAGCATAAATATTCAGCAAATACTAAAACAATAGCAATGAAGGAAGGGATAACATGATTCGTGAACAAAACTGCTCAGCATAGAAAATTATATGGAACAAAGAAATCAACACCACAAAAAAGCACATAACAAAAATGACAGCAACAAATTCCTGTTTGTTGATAATTACATATCTGGCAAGGGACTTATCTCTAAGATTTATAGCCAAAGAATGGATGACCTAACTATGGTATATACACAAAATGGAATGCTATGCAGCACTAAAGAATAATGTAGAGTCTGCAAAACACCACATAATATGGATGAACTTCAAGGACATTATGCTGAGTAACATAAGTCAATCACAGAAGGACAAATATAGTATTAGTTTGTTGTTGTGGAGGGTCAAGGAAAGGTTTATATTTGGAGGGAAACTTTCTTTGTTGGTTACCAGGAGTGGAAGGGGAGGGAACACTGCAAAACAAAAATAAAAACAAAATTCACATTGATCCATGTCACTTTAGTTTTGTGTATTTTACTGTACATAAATCCTATTTCAATAAAATGCATTTTAAAAAAATCATTAGTACATAAAAATAAGACACTGAGTAGATTGTTTCTTAAAGTCTCTAAATAGACACAGGCAGCAGTGAAGCCAAGGAACATCTTGTAGAGGGACATCACCCTTTCAAAACTTTCATCATTCACTCATATACAAATGGAGTTTAAGTAAAAACACTGAGTTTGATATAGTCAAAAGTCTGCTGCTTCAAAAACAGTCCTCTAGACACACCCCCTACTACTGACACATTGATATGTTCCATGAATATTTTATACATAGAATAATATTAACCTTCCGATTGGATTCCAATATGTATGAGCTTTCCTCTTTAACTCGTTCCATTTCTTCTTGCAAGGTAATAATCCTGTTGTTTGCAACTGCAAGCTGTTAATTAAAAAGAAAAAACAAAACACAAAGAAATCTTTTATTTTTCTTTTACCAGTATGAAATGATTCATAATCTGTGAAGATATTTTCAGGCTTGGATATTTTTAGAGGGAAAAATAAAGCTATCGATAAACCCATTACAATGTTCTTATAGAGAACTAGGGAAAATATTTTAAAGGTAGGTTAGACAAAGAGATCTCCTCATGCCATGGCACCCATTTTATGAACTATCCACAAGACCTCTGATAGATGACTTTAAAAGAACAGACAGATAGACACTCCATCAAAAGATCCCATTCTGCAATTGAAAATTCTTCATTTTAGCATCTAAAAAGATAAAGTAAAATTATTAACTACATTGCTAGGGTAACATTTATTCCCCTTTCCAAAGGGGGGAAAAAGTAAGGTGGAAACACTTCTTTCTTTTCCACATGTACTTATCTCAACCCTCCTGAGAGAATGTGAATGAGATATCTGAGTGAGGCTGGGAGAAGGAACCAAGCAGGCTGCTCTTGGCCAGGTTGTTGTGTTGTTGTTATGTGCCGTCGAGTCGGCCCCGACTCATAGTGACCCCTCCTTGGGTTTCCGAGGCAGTATCACTACGGAAGTAGGATTGCCCAACCTTCCTTCCGAGGAGTAGCTGGTGGGTTTGAACCGCCAGCCGTCTGGTTAGCAGGCAAATGTCTTAGCCACTATGCTACCAGAGCTCCCTGGCCAGGTGAGTGCTCCATTTTTATTATCTTCTCAGGGTGACTGTACGCTGTGCTACGTTCCTGTCCTAATGTGCTAAGTACAGAGAAGCTAGGTCTCAGGCATGCGTTCCAGGGGCAGGTCTGGAAGCCCATTTCTCTCCCTGCTCCTTTGGGGCCTGGTCATGTCTATAGGACACAATTCTGGACAAATGGGTCTGCTCCCTATACAGACCCAAGGACTCTCCAAGACAGGTTGTCACAAGATCTAGATTTAAGAAAAAAGTATTAGGAAAACGGAGTATGCTTTCTAATCCAGTTTTACCAACAATAAAGTGGGCATTTAAATCTTCATCTATTAATTCTATGACAATGGTGCAGAATGCAGGAGGGAAAAATCCCAACATACACAGAAATGTAAAAGGCAGACCTGATTAGCCTTCTCTCTATATAAAGTCTGTAAAAGTGCTTTCCTATCTCAGAAAGTTCAGTTTCAAGGAAATAAATATCATTGGTAAAATAAATAAGTAAATGAATGAATGGATTGATAAATAAATAAACACTATTAGTAAAATACATCTAGGTTAGGAGGACAAATTTTGCGATGGAATAAAATTAACAACTAGTATTTATTAAGTGCTTAAAAACTGTTATATACTGTTCCATGCTCATGTATTAAATCACTTAATTCATACAACAATCTTAAAAAATAAGTATTATTAATATCTTCGTTTTATAGATTAAGTAACCAAGAAATAGAGGCTTAAGTAATTGACACAGGATTGGAAAGCTATTAAGTGCTAGAGCTAGGACTTGAACCCAAAAAGCCTACCTCTGCATATAACAACAACAACAGAGAATCCATGCTCTTAACCACTATACCATGCTGCCTCAGGACAGCAGCAGCAGATTCACAGTAGAAAATTTCTGTGCAATATTCCAAAAGCCCTGTGGACTAACATTCTGAGGGCCATCACCATAAATAAAAGTTTTAAGTATATTTAAGAAACTAACTTTAAAAATGAAGTCCACATAGTTGAGTAATACATTTAAAGTTACAATAAAAATGTTTGTTCTAAAGAAAAACTGATGAAGTAGCATCTTGCTGACTAGTGTGATTAACTTTGACTTTATTAAAACCAAATTTATCCCACTGTACATAATAGGATGATTATAATCAGAAATAGAGAAGATAAACTGTTACCTAGATAGTTTCATTTAAGATTTTCCATACAAACATCTAACACCAAAACAAAACAAATACCATTTAAGGGAAAACCAAAAACCAAAAACCTATATAGCTTATTCTTTGACAAATTAGGAAGAAAATACCTTTGTTAATTAGAAGTGAAACATGAAGCTTTTTTCTATTCTTATTTTAGGGACTTTTCTAAACGTTTTTGGAAACATATTTTTATCTTCTTAGTAAGAAAGGAGAAGTATAAGTACCCTCACTTGCTAAGAGAGGGAACTGGGCCTCTTAAAGTCATTTACTGGCTCAGGTGCACACATGACTTGCATGTAGCTGGGCAGGGACTAATGGTCCCACGACCAGGTCTATATATCATACCTACTCTACCTGTCTCTCTCCTCCACCACCCCAAGGAGAAAATAAGATCCACAGGGGTGGGATTTTGCTAATCTGGCACACACAAGTCAATACCTGGCACATATAAATCAAGCCATCCCATTTGTGGTATTATATACTCTTGCCAGAGCAGTACTAGGTAACCAAAACAGTAGATATTACCTGAATAGGGGTCTGTAGGAAGAAATGAACTATTTTTACTTAGAAATGGCTTTGAATATTAACTCTTTCAGTATTTTATGTCCTCGTTTATCTACACGTAAATTTGATGTATTGTTTCTTAGACTAAAATGGTTCCTTCTCTTGTATTCTCTATCTCCAGTTCATAGGACAAGTATTCAGTGAATCACTGATACTAGAGACATCTGGACCATATTCTGGATTCTTTCATCCTTTTCATCTGGTAAGCTACAAGTGCTGCCAAATTTATCTACTGCATATTTTCAGTCACTTCTCCAGTGGTACACTGGTAAATGTTTAACAAGCTCTCCAAACGTAAAAGGCCTGATTTGTAGTGTTTGCCAATTTCCATGATGAATATGCTCTCAGCAGAACCAACTTCTACCAACCTGACATCACTTGGCTCCAAAATCCTTGAAAATTTAATAAGTGGCTCTTCTGGTGAGAGCCAGGTCTGGCACACCCATAAGTCTTCTCGATCTCAATGCTCTTGGTTTAGACCCTTATCACTCTTCTAGATTATTGGGCCAGACTATTATCAGACAGGCCCTCTTGCTGGCTCCAGCCCTGTTCCTATTAAATTGTTCATAAAGTTTCTGGAACAAGCATTCTAAAATGCTACTATGACCAGGCCATGTCTGTTTAAAAATCTTGAAAGGCTACTTGTAATTTAGAGGGTGAAATTCAAGCTCCTTAAACTGGCACATGAGGTCCTCCATGATCCAGCTCCTGTTAACGTTCTCAGCCCCATTTCTCGCAATCCTCTTCTACCTTTATATTCCCTATCAAATCCTGTGGAGACTGCTATTTCTCAATCTGTGATGGTGTTCATGTTGTCAACTCCCTTTCTTTACTTGTCCCCTCCCTTTAAGATTTAGCCTGTGTCATCTTCAGGAACCTTCTCTGACCTCCTGCTCTCCCATCAGTATCTACTTTATCCATATGTCTATAACTGCATTTATCGCATCATTTATAATGATTTGTCCTTTCTTTATACTATTGTGACTTCATTGAAGGCAAGTTCCAATTCTCATATGCCTTTATTCCTGATGTCTAGAGATGGTGCCTGACACCCGATAGCTGTACAGAAAAGTGTCTATTTACTAACCTATGGGTGGATACCTAGGTAGACAGGCAAGGAGATCAGGTTTTTGTTGTTGTTGTTGTTAGGTGCCGTTGAGTAGTTTCCGACTCATAGTGACCCCATGCATAGCAGAACAAAACACTGCCCAATCCCGCGCCAGCTCCATGATCCCTGCTATATTTGAGCCCATCATCACAGCCACTGTGTCAATCCATCCCGTTGAAGGCCTCCCCCTCTTTCCTAGACCCTCCACCCTACCAAGCATGACATCCTTCTCCAGGGAATGGTCCCTTTTGACAACATGACCAAAATAGGTGAGACGACGTCTGGCCATTCTCGCTTCCAAGGAGCATTTCAGGTGCACTTCCTCTAGGACAGATCTGTTAGTTCTTTTAGCAGACCATGGTAATTTCAGCATTCTTCGCCAGCACCACAACTCAAAAGCATCAACTCTTCTTTGGTCTTCCTTATTCACTGTCCAGCTCTCACATGCATAGGAGGTGACTGGAAATACCATGGCTTGTGTCAGGTGCACCTTAGTCCTCAAGGAGACATCCGTGCTCCTCAGCACTTGAAACAGTTCCTTCGTGGTTGACCTTCCCAATGCTACACGTTGTCTAATGTCCTGAGTGCTGCTTCCATTGGCATAGATTGTAGAACCAAGCAATGTGAATTCTTTGATAACCTCAATCTTCTCTCCATTTACTGTGATGCTGCTCATTGGTCCAGTTGTGAGGATTTTTGTTTTCTTTATATTGAGATGTAATCCATACTACCAACTGTATTCTTCAACCTTCATCAGTAAGTGCCTCAAGTCATCCTCACTTTCAGCAAGCAAAGTTGTATCGTCTGCATATCTCAGGTTGTTAATGATTCTTCCTCCAATCCTGATGCCACGTTTTTCTTCATATAGTCCAGCTTCTCGGATTATTTGCTCAGCATATAGATTGAATAAGTATGGGGAAAGGATACAACCCTGACGCGCTCCCTTCTTGATTTTAAACCATGCAGTGTCCCCTTGATCCGTTCAAACGACAGCCTCCTGGTCACGGTACAGGTTCCTCATGAGTACAATCAAGTGCTCGGGAATTCCCATTCTTCTCAATGTTATCCATAATTTGTCATGATCCACACAATCAAATGCCTTTGCATAGTCAATAAAACACAAGTCAACATCTTTCTGGAATTCTTTGCCTTGAGCCAAGAACCATCTGACAACAGCTATGATATCCCTTGTTCCACGTCCTCTTCTGAATCCAGCTTGCACCTCTGGAAGTTCTCTGTCAATAGACTGCTGCAACCATTTTTGAATTATCTTCAGTAAGATCTTATTTGTGTGCGATATTAATGATATTGTTCTATAATTTCCACAATCTGTGGGATCACCTTTCTTTGGAATGGGTACAAATATGGATCTCTTCCAGTCAGTTGGCCAGGTAGCTGTTTTCCAAATCTCTTGGCATAACCGAGTGAGTGCCTCCAATGGGGCATCCATTTGTTGAAATATCTCAATGGGTATTCATTCAATTCCTGGAGCCTTGTTCTTCACCAATTCTTTCATTGCAGCTTTGACTTCCTCCTTCAGTATCATTGGTTCTAGATCATATGCCACTTCCTGGAATGGATGAAGACTGACCAGTTCTTTTTGGTACAGTGATTCTGTGTATTCCTGCTCTCTTCTCTTGATGTTTCCTGCATCATTCAATATTTTGCCCATAGAATCTCTCAATGTTGCAACTCGAGGCTTAAATTTTTTCTTCAATTCTTTCAGCTTGAGAAATGCTGAGCGTGTTCTTCCCTTTTGGTTTTCAAACTCCAGGTCTTTGCACATTTTATTATAGTAATTGGTTTTGTCTGCTCGAGCTGCTCTTTGAAATCTTCTGTTCAGTTCCTTTATCTTGTCATTTCTTCCATTGGCTTTAGCTACTCTCTGCTCAAGGGCAAGTTTCAGAGTCTCTTCTGTCATCCAATTTGGTCTTCTCTTCTTTTCTCATCTTTTTAGTGATCTCTTGCTTTCTTCATGGATAATGTTCTTGATATCCTCCCACAATTCTTCTGGTTTTCAGTCATTGGTGTTCAATGCATTAAATCTATTCTTTAGATGATCTCTAAATTCAGGAGGGATATATTCAAGATCACATTTTGGCTCTCTTGGACTTGTTTTAATTGTCTTTAACTTGCAAGTTGAACTTGCATATAAGCAGTTGATGGTCTGTTCCAAAATCAACTCCTTGCCTGGTTTTGGCAAAGGATATTGAGCTTTTCCACCGCCTCTTGCCACAGATGTAGTCAATGTGATTCCTATGTGTTCCATCTGGTGAAGTCCACGTGTAGAGCCACCATTTGTTGTTGAAAAAAGGTATTTGCAATGAGCAAGTCGTTGGTCTTGCAAAATTCTACCATGTGAGTTCCAGCATTATTTCTGTCACCAAGCCAAATTTTCCAACTACTGGTGATTCTTCTTTGTTTCCAACTTTTGCATTCCAGAACAAAATTCAAAACCATAGAAACAACCAGGATTACCGGTCAGATAAAGACAGGTGAAACCCTTGAAAATCAGGTAGGGGTAGGCAAATGGGAATATACACGTGACCATACATAGGTCTGGCAGATAATATTCTTTACGCATTTGTATGCGCTATAAAAATGTTCAAATACATTATAGAGCTAACAGGGGACAAAGTTAGGATACCTTCTCAGCCATAATCAAACACCTTGAGTGAGTCACTGGGCCTGTGAGCTTGGGACCATGGCTGTGGGGGACATCAAGCTCAATGAGTAGAACATAGTACACAAAAACATTGTTCTACATCCTCCTCTAGTGAGTAGAGACTAGGGTCTTAAAAGTTTGTGAGCAGCCATCTAAGATGCAACTATTGGGCTCTCCTGGTTCAGAGCAAAGAAGAGTGAAGAAAATCAAAGACATGGAAACAATTAGTCCAAGGGAATAACGGATTATGGGAATTTCAGCAGATATGACTTTGAGACCAGCAGAACTAGTTGGTCTCCAGCTACTACTGCCAACCACTCAGAAAGGGATCAAAATTGGAGATTCTGGATAGAGAAGGAGAAAAAATGTAGAACAAAATTCAAAACCATAGAAACAACCAGAATTACCGGTCAGACAGAGACAGGTGAAACCCTTGAGACTATGGTCCCATGTCACTTTTTAGGCCTGGATCTGGACTCACTCCCATGGTTTAACTCTCAGCCAACAACAGACAGGCCTACGACCAGAACAACTACACCAGGGAGATGTACTCCCTAGAACAATCAAGGCTGGGCAATCAAAAGGGCAGCATTTCCACAGGGAGAAAGCTAGGTAGGAGAGCTAGTACATTGTGAAGACTGTTATCAGTATCATGGAACAAAATGTGTATGAACTGTTGAATGTGAAACAAATCTGCTTAGTAAAATTTCACCCAAATCACTATAAAAAGTTGAAAAAAAGCATCAAAAAAATAAAAAGAAAGTGTTCACTGATGAGCAATATGCACTATGGCCTAGTGACTGATTATAAGTTCTAGCTTGTAAGCTAGAAAATGGGTATGAATTACAGTCCTACCATTTATGCTTTCTCAACAGTGTATGCAACGCATCCATTGCCGTGGAGTCGGATACAACTCATAGCAACCCCTCCTTGGGTTTCCGAGGTGGTATTACTAAGGAAGTAGATTGCCCAATCTTCCTTCCGAGGAGTGGCTAGTGAGCTTGAACTGCCAGCCCTCTGGGTAGCAGTCAAGTGCCTTAGGTACTATGCCACCAGAGCTCCCAGTGTAGTAGAGATAATAAATATAAAGCACAATAGACAGCACACAATAAGTACTCAATAAATACTGGCTGTTATAACTATATAGTCAGCACACTTCTTGTTGTTCTCAAAATAAATGAAAAAAAAAAATCTTTTCCTACTCTCCAGTAAAACCTATTGAGCCTGCAGTGTTTGTATCGTGCATGATGATACCGGTCATACTAACCCCAGGAACCAGGATAGAATATTTTGTAAAAATTCCTGTTGTAATGGCAACACCTAAGTTCTTTCTCCTGCCTCAATTGTGCCTGGCCTCCTTACCACCTTTATATATAAAAATAATTTCAAAAATATATTTTATACATATGCATCCATCCACCACAAGGTCAGACACAAGTTTTCCATATTGTTGGGATGGCTTCACTAAGGAAAAATTCTGACTTTGTTATAAAGAACTGTTCATTATAATGCAAAGGGACAAATGCATTGAGTTACACTACTGAGATTAATTACACAGCCAAGTCTGGTCTAGAAGTATATCTGATATTAATGAATAAAACACATACAATTTGATTAAGATAAACACTGGATTAAGTGTTTTTTAGATTTATCATTTGATATAGTCTCATCAGTGGCAGTTTCTACAAACAAAAAAACCCACTGCCATCAAGTTGATTCCAACTCATAGCAATCCCCTGTGGGTGTCCGAGGTGGTAAATCTTTACGGAAGTAGATTGCTCAGTCTTCCTTCTGTGGAGTGGCTGGTGGGTTTGAACCACCAACCTTCTGGTTAACAGTCAAATGCCTTAGGCATTATACCACCAGAGCTCCTTATTATTAATTGATAAAGCCAATGATGCATTTAATTGGAATAAACAGTCTAATAAGACTAAAAGTAAAAATAAATTATGAAATAACAAATTAACAATATTAGGAATAAAGGAAATAACTAAAAATCCTATAGATATTAAAGGTATAAGAAAGTATTATGAATATGTTATTATTGTTGTTGTTGTTATGTGCCATTGAGTTGTCTCTGACTCACAGAGACCCCTCCTTGGGTTTCCGAGGCAGTATCTCTACGGAAGTAGATTGCCCAACCTTCCTTCCGAGGAGTGGCTGGTGGGTTTGAACCACCAATCTTCTGGTTAGCAGTCAAGTGCCTTTGGCACTACGCCACCAGAGCTCCTGAATATGTTATTAGGTGCTGTCAAGTTGGCTCTGACTCATAGCAACCCTATGACAACAGAACAAAATACTGCCCAGTCCTGCACCATCTTCACAATCCTTGCTATACTTAAGCCCATCACTGCATCCATTGTGTCAATTCATCTTGTTGAGGGTCTTCCCCTTATTCGCTGACACTCTACTTTATCAAGCATGATATCCTCTGGGAAACGGTCCCTTCTGACAACATGACCACAGTAGGTGAGACAAAGTCTGGCCGTTCTCACTTCCAAGAAGCATTCCAACTGCACTTCTTCCAAGACAGATCTGTTTGGTCTTCTGGCCGTCCGTGGTATTTTCAGTAGTTTTCACCAATACCATAATTCAAAGGCATCGACTCTTCTTCACTCTTCCTTGTTCACTGCCCAGCTTTCACATGCTTATGAGGCAACTGAAAATACTATGGCTTGGGTCAGCTGTACCTTAAGACTTCAAAGTGACATCTTTGCTTCTCAACACTTTAAAGAAGTCTTCTGCAGCAGATTTGTCCAGTGCAATATGACATTTGATTTCCTGACTGCTGCTTCCATGGGTGTTGACTGTGGATCCAAGTAAAGTGACATTTTTCACAGCTTCAGTCTTGCTCTATGCCTCTTCTTCTGAATCTAGCCTTAATTTGTGAAGTTCCATGTCAAATGCTGCTGCAATCACTATTTTATTTTTTAAAGCAACTTTAGTAAGGTATAATTGACATTGAAAACTGCATATATTTTAAGTGTACAATTTAAAGTCAAAAGTTTTGACATAAGTCGATGCCCATAAAATCATCACCAAAATCAACATATCTATACCTCAGAATGTTATCTTCTGCTTTTTTTAAATTTAATTTTTATTGTGATTTGGGTGAAAGTTTACAGAGCAAATTCATTTTCCATACAGCAATTCAGACACATTTTGTTTTATGACATTGACTGCAATTCCCCATAATGTAATAGCTCTATCCCACTTCCTCCCTATAGTTACCTCTTCCCTGTGCTCTTCTTTCCTGTGCATTCCTGCCCCCACCCCCCCAATCTATCTCCCTGTGCAAACATTACCCTCCTGTTCTCCTGTGTTTGATCACTCTAAGGACTGTGTCTACCTGATGTAAATGTTCACCCTATATGCTTGTCTACTGTTTGGGTGGAAGCCACAGGAGTAAGTTCAGTTCCAGACCTGAAGGGTAACTAGGGGCCATAGTCTCAGGGGTCTCACCTGGCTCTATCAGACCAGTAAACCTGGCTCTTTTTTTTTTTTTTTTTAATAATAATTTTGAGTTTTCTCCCACATTGTTCTCTCACTCTATCCAGGATCTCCTGCACTGATCTCTTTCCGAGCAGTTGACAGTGGTAGCTGGGCACCATCTAGTTCTTTTAGTCTCATGATCATACAGGCTGAGGACTGCATGGTCTACTATTCTCCTGGACTAACTGTTGCCATGCATTTTTGGTTTTCTTCATTCTTCTTTACTCTGGATGAGGAGAGACCCTTTTTTGCATCTAGATGGCCTCTTGCAAGCTTTTAAGACTCCAGTCACTACTCACCAAAGCATGATGTTAAATAATGCTTTTGTGTAGTATGTTATGCCAATTGAGCTTGATGACCCCTGCAACCATGGTCCTGAGCCCACAGGTCTAACTACTCACTCCCTCAGGGTGGCTGGCTGTGGCAAAGAAGTTATTGTAACTTTGTCCCTTGTTAGCTCTATTATATATATGGACATTTTGACAGCACATACAAATATGTATGTAGAAATATCATCTGTCAACCATATATATGGTCATGGGTATATTCCCTTCTGCCTAGACATACCTGACCATTCAGCCTGTCTACCCATCTATTTATCCAGGGATTAATGTTTATTATCAATTATAATGCAGTATTGTATATATAAAAAATGTTTATCTTTGTTGTCTGTACCTCTTGTGCACCTCTGTGTCTTCCTTTTCCTTAGTGGTAATGTGTCAGTCAATCACTTTTGGTATATAGCTATAACAATTTTTAAATTATTTTCAGCAAGATTTTACTTGCATGTGATATTAATGATATTGCTTGATAATTTCTATATTCAGTTTGATCATCTTTCTTTATAATTGGCACAAATATTGATCACTTCCAGTTGTCCAGGTAGCTGTCTTCCAAATTTCTTGGTATAAATGAGGAAGTACCTCCAGCACTGCATCCATTTGTTGAAACACCTCAATGGGTATTTTGTCAATTCATGGAGGCTTATTTTTTGCCAATTCCTTTAGTGCAGCTTGGACTTCTACTTTCAATACCATTGATTCTTGATCATAAGCTATTTCCTAAAATAGGTGGAAGTTGAACAACTGTTTTTGGTACACTGACTGTGTGTGTCCTTCCGTCTTCTTTTGATGGTTCCTACATCATTCAATGGGAGCTCTGGTAGCATAGTGGCTAAGGCACTTGACTGCTAACCAGAAGGCTGGCAGTTAACCCCCCCAGCCACTCTTTGGAAGGAAGATGGGACAATCTACTTCCAAAGTGATACTGCCTTGGAAACCGAAGGAGGGGTCGCTATGAGTTGGGTCTGACTCGAGGGCACATAACAACAACAACAACACATCATTCAATATTTTGCCCATAGAAGCCTTCAATGTTGCAACTTGAGGCTTGAATTTTTCCTTCAGTTTTTCAGCTTGAGAAATGCTGAGTGTGTTCTTCCTTCTTGCTTTTCAAACTCTAGGTCTTGGCGCATTCATTATAACACTTTACTTTGTCTTCTGGAGGTGCTCTTTGAATCTTCTGTTTGGCTCTTTTATTTCATCATTTCTTCCATTCACTTAAGCTACTCTCCATTCAAAAGCAAGTTTCAGAGTCTCTTCTGACAACCATTTTCGTCTTTTCCTGCCTTTTTAATGGTCATTTTATTTCTTCATGTATGACGTTCTTGATGTCATCTTACAACTGGTCTGGTTGTCGGTCACTGGTGTTCAGTGTGTCAAATCTATTCAAATGGTCTCTAAATTCAGGTGTGATAAAATCAAGGTCACATTTTGGCTATTGTGGACTTGTTTTAACTGCCTTCAGCTCCAACTTGAACTTGCCTATAAGCGATTGATAGTCTGTTTTACAATCAGCTCCTGGCTTGTTTTCACTGAGGATACTGAGCTCCATATGTGTAACTACCATTTATGCTGTTGAAAAAAGGTATTTGCAATGAATAAGTCATTGGTCTTGCAAAATTTTATCATGGGATCTTCAGCATTATTTCTATCACCAAGGCTGTATTTTCCAACTGCTTCCAATTACCAGTAATAATGAATAAATCTTGATTGCACGTTTGGTCAATTTCAGACTGCAGAAGTTAGTAAAAATCTTCAATTTCCTCATCTTTGGCTTTAGTGGCTGGTGCATAAATTTTAATAACAGTAATATTAACTGGTCTTCCTTGCAGGTTTATAGATATTATCCTATCACCGACAGCACTGTACTTCAGGAGTGGATGGTCTTGTCCTTCTTTCTAGTCTGTCTTAATCTGGAAGCTCTACTGAAACCTGTCCACCATGGGTGACCCTGCTGGTATTTGATGTACTGGTCGCATAGCCTCTAGCCTCACAGCAACATGCAAGCCACCACAGTACAACAAACTGACAGACGAGTGGTGGATTATGAATATATTCAGTGCTAGTAAGTTTGGGAGCTCTGGTGGCATAGTGCCTAAGGCATGTGACTGCTAACCAGAAATCTGGCAGTTCAAACCCACCAGCCACTCCTTGGAAGGAAGACTGGGCAATCTACTTCCGTAGAGATACTGCCTTGGAAACCCAAGGAGGGGTTGCTATGAGTCAGAGTTGACTTGACGGCAGTGAGTTAGTAAGTTTGACAACAAGATTAAATGTACAGATCCTTTTGAAAGACATAAATTACCAAAAGTGATGTAAGGAAAAAATAGAGAACGTGAATAATTATATAACTAAGAAATTTTAAATTCAAAATTTAAAATCTTGCCATAAAGTAAACTGCAGGTTCAGATGGCTTCACAGGTAAATACCAATAAACTTTTATGGAAGAAATAATACCCATACTGAACAAACTCTTCCAGACCTCATTTTATGAGGTTAACCTTATTCTAGGGCCAAAATTAGTCAGACATCTGAAGGGGAAAAAAGCAAAAAACAACAGACTAAGATTCTCTCTTAAATATGGACACAAAAATCCATACAGAAGATTTATAAATCTAATTCAGGACTATAATAAAACAGATAATACACTCTGATCAAGGGGGGCTATTCATAAGAATGCAAGATTGCTTTAACACCCAAAATATCTATCAATATAATTCTCTACATTTATAGAAAAAAAGGAGAAGAAAAAAAGCATATGATCATCTCAAAAGATGCACCCAAACAGCATTTGACATACACAACAATATGGATAAATTTCAGAATGAAAGAAGCCAGACACAAAGGATATATGTATGATTCCACTAATATGAACTTCTAGAAGAAAGAAAACTGGGAGAAGACTGAAAATATTGGGGGTGGTGGTAGTTATAGAAATGTTCTATATCAGAGGTTGGCAAACATTTTTCTGTAAAGAGCCAGATAGAAAATATTTTCAGCTTCACAGATCATACATAGTCTCTGTCTTGTATATTTTATATTTTGAATTCTTTAAAAATGTAAAAAATATTCTTAGCGTGTAGTCCATGCAAAAATAGACTGGAAGGTGAATTTGGCCTATGGGCCAGTTTGCCAACTGCTGTTCTATAACTGGGTTACACAATGTATACATTTTTTAAAATGTGTAGGGCATATCACTGGTTATACTTCAATAAAGTTCAAAATTTATGATTCCATTATTATAAGATGTCAAGAACATGGTGATCTCTTTTACAAACTACAGTCATGCATTACTTAACACAGACGATATGTTCTGTGTAATAAGACACTAGGTGACTTGCAAATTGTGCAAACATCCTATTATGTACTTAGCAAACAGATATACCTAAATTGCAAACAATAGCATTCACTTATTTTCCACCTTTGTGATGTTTAATAATCTTTTCTTTTATTTCCAAGTCAGTACTTCACCTTTGTCTCTTGCTGCTGCTATCACTAGTGTTGGTTCTGCTACATATGGGAGCTATGATGTACTTTATGGTAATATTTTTGCAAGAAAATGAAACAGAGAGATAACCCTATAGCACTCAAGAGAAGGGCAATACACCAGATTGGATACTGCTGCCTACAAGTCTAAGCACGCACTGTTATATGATAACCTTTCTGTTTGTAAGTAGGGAAAGTTCACATTAAAGTAATGATAGAAGTTACAGTACAGTACATACATAAGCCAGTAACACCTAGTCTTTTCTTATGAAAATCAAGACATATGGATTACAGGTTATATATATGTTCTATCATTATATTCCTGGCCATCCAATTGCTTTGTAATAAGAGACATGAGATATATTATATGTGTTGTGTGTGGGAACTGATGTGTTCGCTATGTTTGGTTACATCTTCTATGTCTTGTTCCCTGATCAGGTTTTCTGAACTCTCTTACAAACTTATGGACCACAGACACATATGAGCTCAGATGTTGCCCAAACGAATATTATGCAGGGCATGACTATGTATCAAATTACTAAGCTATGTGAGGCTACATAGTCTGTGGCAATATGCCTCAACTGAAAAGTAAAGTCCTTCTATGCCAAAGTTTCCTAGAAACAACTAGCTTCACTAATGTATATTACCATCTTAATAGTAATAGTAATAGAAATTCTATAAGCTAATCAAAGAAAGATATTATTTCCAAAACGCTTACCTCCTCTGTCAGTTTCGTGTTGGATTTTTCTAATGCATCCACTTTTGCCTGGAGGTTGTTTACAGTAGCACTATTAAGAACAGAAAACATAACTGTCTCTTTTGAAAAACAGAATACCCTGTACTTTCCCTTTAAACATCCGTACACTTATTATTTGTTTAATGTCCTCCATCCCTTTAAGGGGTTATAGCTTACAAGGGGCTGTGTCTGTCTTAACTGCTGCATCCTTGGCACCAAAGTGTGTATCCAGTAATTATTTGTCAAATGAAATAAAAGAGCTAATATACTATTTAGTAAATGCTAAGATTTGATTATATATAATAATAATAGCGTACACGAATTAATCTCTTGCCATATGTCACACACGTTTCTAAACTCTTCAACGCAACAACCCTATGTGTTATAATCCCAATTACAGATGAAGAAATTGAGACACAGAAAGATTAAATAAGAGTATAAACAATGTTTTATATTTCATTGTCAAATGTAATCATCTCTTTGCCTGACTGACATCTCTATATGACTTCATTATAACCATTAGTTCTTAGTCCTCAAGAGAAAAATATATTCAATTTATTCTGAAATTTTCTAGCTGAAACCAGGAAATAGGAGAACTATAAACAAAATGATAACTAGTGGATATATTAAAAACTAAACCTCCTGAACCAAGAGGGCCTACACTGTTTATGTCACATATTTAAAAATTCTTAACTTTACTTAATCACTAGAGCTGTAACTGCATACTAATTTTATACTGCCTTTCACCAAAGATTACCAAACAGTTAAATGCTATTTATCCAGTGCCTAGAGTCCAGTCCTTGCCATGCAGGGATTCTTTTATATGTTGACTACTGTCTGAATTTATCCTCATTGACTTTCATTTTAACCTTTCCTTTCTTTGGGTATGGTTTTGGGTTTTTTTTTTTCCTCCAACAAAACCCCTATGAAAGTAATGTTATTTATTCATTCTTTACTTCAGATGCCTGTTGAGTTCTTCCACATAGTTCTTCTGGTCCAGAATTGCAGTGATTTGACCATCTCTGAGGGGGAAGAAAGAAAGGAAATAAATATAACATTAACATTAGCAACATAAAAGTTGCCCTTCCCATCTTTTCATAAAACAGAAAAGAAACTGTGGCATTGATAACACTGAGCTGAAGACAAACTTGATGCAATGCCTAATCCTCAATATATCAATAGTAAAGGCTTAAAGGTTTAGAAAAATTTTAAAACCTACATTAACAAAGCCCTTGTTGTAGCTTACAAACCTTAACAAGTTAGCTTAGAGGAATAACAATTACAATATGTTAGAGGTATTTTAGGGAGCTCTGGTGGCTTATTCCCTAAGGCATTTGACTGCTAACCAGAAGGCTTTTAGTGATTATCGCCTCAGAAACCCAAGGAGGGATCGCTATGAGTCGGATCCAACTTGATGGTGCAGTCCACAGGCTTTTTAGTTTTGCAGTATTATTTATGTTGTTGTTGTGTTGTTATGTGCCATCGAGTTGGACTCAACTCATAGCGACCCTGCATTGGGTTGCCGAGGTGGTATCACTATGGAAGTAGATTGCCCAACCTTCCTTCCGAGGAGTGGCTGGTGGGTTTGAACCGCCAGCCTTCTGGTTAGCAATCAAGTGCCTTAGGCACTATGCTACCAGAGCTCCCATATTATTTATAGTAACCATTTTTCATTTGTCATAGCAACTGAATTAAGCTTACTCTGGTGGAATACTGTTGTTCTCAAATGCTGTATGTTTGTCTTTAAATGATACTTATATTTCAAAGTAAACAGTAAAAATCTTTTTCAAAAAGATCAAATGTTTATTATTACATAAGAAAATAAAGGGCAGAATAATGAGGTTTACTGTTAAACCAATTAATCTGTAATAGACTAAAAAACAAAGAAAAAACACAGGTTATTGTTGTTGTTATGTGTTGTCGAGTTGGACCCATCTCATAGCGACCCCTCCTTGGGTTTCTGAGACTGTATCACTACAGAAGTAGATTACCCAAATTTCCTTCTAAGGAGTGGCTGGTAGGTTTGAACTGCCAGCCTTCTGGTTAGCAGTCAAGTGCCTTAGCCACTATGCTACCAGAGCTCCCTAACCAACAGGTAGACATTTTAAAAATGAAAAACACACTTAAGGCTACCTACCCATATAATTAATGAAAGACCAAGTGCTATCATCTCTAGGTCAATGACCAATGTTATAAAAAAAAAAAATCTAATTATGCTTTCAACTGCTAAATTTTTAAAGTGTATAAAGAACATTTGTGATCTCTGATTTCTAAGCATTCTAATGCATAATCTTGAAACTTTTCATCATGAAATAATTCGGTATTTACAGAAGAGTTTTAAAAGTGTTAGAGAGTTCTCATCTTTTCTTCACTCTGCTTGCCCTATGTTAACACTGTACATAACCAGATCCCAAACCAAAAGACCAAACCCACTGCCGCTGAGGCGATTCTGACTCACAGTGACCCCACTGGGTTTCCGAGGTGGTAAATCTTTATGGAAGTAGAGTGCCCAGTCTTGTTTCCATGGAGTGGCTGGTGGGTTTGAACCACCAACCTTTTGGTTAGCAGTCAGATGCCTTAGACACTATGCTACCAGAGGTCCTTACATAACCCAATAGTACATATTTAATACTAAGAATTTCAGGCAAACTGAGAATGCAATCCCTCCAGTAAATAAGACCTCTCGCATGCTCCCCATGATCTTAAGAGTAAATAACTGAATTCTTTTAATTAAAACTTATATTTTTGTTTGTATCTGAACCACCTAACAGGAAAAGCACAAGTAAAAAACCCTTTTAGGGTTTAGTAGTAGGCATAGTAGTCAGATATTTCTGGCAAGACTCTATTAAAGCTTTACCATCAGAAATTCTTTCAGTAAGTTTGTTAAAATCAAAAACCAACCCAAACCCACTGCAATCGAGTTGATCACGACTCATAGAGACCTTATAGGACAAAGCAGAACAGCTCTGTAGAGTTTTCAAGGCTGTATATCTTTACGGAAGCATAGTGCCTCATTTTTCCCTCATGGAGTGGCTGGTGGGTTCAAACTGCCAACCTTTTCATTAGCAGCTGAATGCTTTAACCACTGCACCACCAGAGCGTCTACGTCTATTAAAGCAGTGTTAAATACTACCAAAGACAACAGAGAAAAAAAAACCAGAAACCTAATTTTCTTTATACATACCCTTCACTACCTTTACTGCTGTTTCCATCCTTGAGATACATTGAAAAATCTATAACTCCAACCTACAGAGAAAATTTTCAGAATTTAATATAAAATTAGGTACGTTTTCAAAGGCATAAAAGAAGGTCTATTTCTAGGCACTCAAAATAGTAATATAATCATGACAATTCTAGAAACTGGTGATGAAAAACTTTTAATATAATCAAGAACTGAAAAGGGTTTGTTGTTGTTGTTGTTATGTGCCATCGAGTTGGACCTGACTCATAGCGACCCCTCCTTGGGTTTCCGAGGCAGTATCACTACAGAAGTAGATTGCCCCATCTTCCTTCCGAGGAGTGGCTGGT
>NW_006921685.1:6114031-6120542 GCF_000298275.1 Orycteropus afer afer | reverse complement strand
CGGAAGGAAGGTTGGGCAATCCTACTTCCGTAGTGATACTGCCTCGGAAACCCAAGGAGGGGTCGCTATGAGTCGGGGCCGACTCCACGGCACATAACAACAACAACAACAACAACAACAATTTCACTTTTAGGAATTAGCTTAAAAAATTTATTATAAAAATAAATCCAGATGAAAACACCACACTTCCCTTTCAACTCTGTCAGAGTAAAATGTAACAGAAATTTATTGTAGTATTTCAGACAGATAAGGTAAGAAATACTCATAGTGAAAACAAGAGCTTCATTTTTTGGGGCAATTGATATATGTCATGTTCTGTTCTAAATGCATAATACCCACTAAGTCTTTTATTCCTCACAGTAAGCCTATGAAATAGATACACTTTTGATGGTTGCATTAAAGATAAGGAAAACTAAAACAAAAAGAAACTAAGTAACTACAAAGAATATTCAGCTAGAAGATGAGGAAGCCAGAAATGGAATCCAAGCAATTTAGCTTCAGAGCATTCAGTCTTAACTGCTATACAGCAGTGATTTTCAGTACTTAGCCTGTGTATATATTTCAATCTATGCATATATTGTAGCCTGTGCATATACTTCAGCTTATACAAATATACATTTTATAGGGATCCCAGTAAATATAAAATTTTAAAAACATTCAGAACATACAAGTAAACCAAGTTGGAATAAAAAACAACTCAATTTTTCAAGTTCATCTCAGAATGAAAGGAAATCCTGTTCACAACTTGCAAAATTTTCCCTGATTTGGTTGCTATGATCAAATCAATACAAATTCTAAAATAATAGAACTTAGAGTGACACACACTTGATAAATGAGTTTATTTCTTTTACCTGAGAGTCCAAATCTTCTCCTTTCATACAGAAGTTGGCATCAATGACATTCAGACCCACCAAGAGACCAGCAATTATGGCTCCTTCTTCTTCCATCATGAGGGCATTGGGTTCATAGAATTCACTGTAAGAGAAATCCACAAATGCTGTATCAAACCAAACCCACTGCTATCAAGTTGATTCCAACTCACAGCAACCACCACTGGGTTTCCAAGGGTGTAAATCTTTAAGGAAGGAGATTGCCCCATCTTCCTACTATGGAGCAGCTGGTGGGTTTGAACCACTGACCTTCTGGTTAGCAGCCAGATGCCTCACACACTGTGCCACCAGAGCTCCAAATGCTCTATGTTGTTGTTGTTGTTATGTGCCGTCGAGTCAGCCCTGACTCATAGCGACCCCTCCTTGGGTTTCCGAGGCAGTATCACTATGGAAGTAGGATTGCCCAACCTTCCTTCCAAGGAGTGGCTGATGGGTTTGAACCGCCAGCCATCTGGTGAGCAGTCAAGTGCCTTAGCCACTATGCTACCAGAGCTCCCCAAATGCTCTATAGTAGTAATAAAATCTCAGTAATCCAATAATGTAATCATGAGATAAGGGAAAAAAAGGCTTGCCTCACTGTTGAATACTGGTATCTACGAAAATAGTAGGAGGAAAAAAAATGAGCGGCTTGAGATAATAAGTATATGAACAGACTTTCTAGACAGTAGTATGAATGAAAGAAAAGCAACCAGAATGGTACTGTAGATGAAAATGAGTATTTCTGTTCATGCTTTTTTCACATATTTGAATGTTTTGCACCCTGGTAGAACTTTGTAGCCTTTTATAAATCTTAAAAACGTCTTTGTTAGTTTTTCAAAATTTGCCTTTGTTCTCTTTTGCTTTATTTTATTCTATTTAAGTACTATGTTCCTTCAACAGAGTGAACAAACATTTTAGTAGTTGCTGTTGTGAGATGCTATTGAGTCAGCTCCGACTCACAGTGACCCTATGTACAAAAGAATGAAACAATGCCTGTTTCTGCGCCATCCTCACAATCTCTATGTTTGAGCCCATCACTGCAGCCACTGTGTCCATTCAGCGTCTTCCTTTTTTTTTTCTTTTGCTGTTGTTCTATTTTACCAAGCATGATATCCTTGTCCAGGTACTGGTCTCTACTGATAGAACCAAATTACAAGAGATAAAGTCTGCCGATTCTTGCCTCTAAAGAGTATTCTGGCTGCACTTCATTCAAGACAGATACATTCATTCTTCTGCCAGTCCATGGTATATTCAATATTCTTTGCCAACACAGTTCAAATGCATCCATTCTTCTGTTGTTTTCCTTATTCACTGTTCAGCTCTCACATGCACATGAGGCTATTGAAAATACCATGGCTTAGGTTAGGCACACCTTAGTCTTCAAAGTGACATTTTTCTCTTTAGCACTTTAAAGAGGAGTTTTGCAGCAGATTTGCCAAGTGCAATATGTTGTTTGATTTCCTGACTGCTGATTCTATGGGTATTGATTGTGGCTCCACGTAAAATGAAATCCCTGACAACTTCAATCTTTTCTCCACTTATCATGATGATACTTAATGGTAGAGTTGTGAGGATTTAGTTTTCTTTATGTTGAAGTATAATTCATATTGAAGGCTGTAGTCTTTGATATGTCAGTAAGTGCTTCACATATTCTTTGCTTTAAAGACGCAAGGTTGTCACTTGGAGGGGGACTGGTATAGGAGATCCTGGATAGAGTGGGAGAACAATTTGGAACAAAACTCAAAAAAAAAAAAAGACCAAGTTTGCTGGTCTGGTAAAGCCCAGTGAGACCCCTGAGACTCTGGCCCCTAGTCACCCTTCAGGTCTGGAACTGAACTCACTTCTGTGGCTCTAGCAAAATAACAGACAAGTATATGGGGTGAACATATACATCAAGTAGATACATTCCTTGGAGTGACCAATCATGAGAGAACAGAAGAGTAGTGTTCACACAAGAAGATAGTTCAGGGGGTGGGAGTGCATGGGAGGGAAGGACACAGGGAAGAGGTAACTACAGGGAGGAAGTGGGAAGAAAGCTGTTACACTGTGGGGAATTGCAGTCAATGTCATGAAACAAAATGTGTAAATTCCATAGAGTTCTGCTGTATGGAAAATTAATTTGCCCTGTAAATTTTCACCCAAATCACAATTTAAAAAAGAAAAACAAAACAAAACAACAAAGTTGTGTCATCTGAATAATGCAGGTTGTTAATGAGCCTTCCTCCAATCTTGATGCCACATTCTTCTTCATACAGTCCAGCTTCTTGGGTTATTTGCTTATAGAATGAATAAGTACGATGAAAGAATACAGCTGTGACGCACACATTTCCTGATTTAAAAACCAAGCAATATCGCCGTGTTCTGTTCAAATGACTGCCTCTTGGTCTACGCATAGGTTTCTCATGAACACAATTAAGTGTACTGGAATTCCTATTTCTTCAATGTTATCCATAATTTGTTATGATCCACACAATCAAATACCTTTTCATAGTCAATAAAACACAGGTAAATATCTTTCTGGTATTCTCAGCTTTCAGCCAAGATTCATCTGATACCAGCAATGATCTCCCTTGTTTCCATGTCTCCTTCTGAATCTGGCTTGGTTATCTGGCAGTTGCCTGTCGAAGAAAATTGCTGCCACTGTTTTTGAATTATTCTCATCAAAACTTCATTGCATGTGAAATTAATGATATTGTTTGATAATTTCTGCATTCTGTTAGATCACCTTTCTTTGGAATGGGCATAAATATGGATCTCCTCCAACTGATTGGCCAGGTAGGTGTCTTCCAAATTTCTTGGCATAAGTGAGTGAGCACTCCAGCACCACATTCATTTGTTGAAACATCTCAAAGAGTATCCCATCAACTCCTGGAGACTTGTTTTCCTCAATGGCTTAAGTGAATGCTGCAAAAGGGGCAGGGAGGTGGCATCTTCTAACCTTCTCTTACTACACAAGAGGAAAACAGAATCACCATTGTTTTGGTTACCTAGTGCCACTCTAGGGCACTCGAGGGGGACTGGGACAGAGCAAGGAGTCATCCGCAGGGTTCCAGGTGAGAGGAGGGAACCCAGGCCACGCCCCAAAGCAGCAAGGCGGGAAAGCGGGGGACAGGACAGAAAAAGGCCAGGGGGATGGGACAGAGCAAGGAGTCAGCCACAGGGATCCAGGTGAGGGGAGGGAACACAGGCCACACCCCATAAGCAGCAAGGCGGGAAAGTGGAGGAAAGGACAGTAAAAGGCCAGGGAGACTGGGATAGAGTGATGAGTCAGCTGCAGGGATCCAGGTGAGGGGAGGGAACCCAGGCTATGCCCCAAAGTGGTAAGGTAGGGGAAAGGACAGAAAAAGGCCAGGGGGACCCGGACAGAGTGAGGAAGCAGCAGTAGGGATCCAGGTAAGGGGAAGTTGGAAAGGTTTTGAACAGCTAAGGGAGATAAACTTATCTGTCAATTTGTCCTACTGTGGTGATGTGTTGCTGTGAGTCTTGAGGCTATGCCACTGGTGTTTCAAATCCAGCAGGGTGTACATGGTACATAGGTTTCAGTGGGCTTGCAGACTGAGGCAGACTAGGAAGAAGAAAGAGGCCATCCACTTCTCAAAGAACTGGCCAGGGAAAACCTTATGAATAGCAGAGAAACACTGTCTGATATATTACTGCACAACTTTATGAATAGTCTGGAAACATTGTCCAATACAGAGGAGGAGGATGAGTCACTTAGGTTAGGGCTCTCAAAATAGGACTGGGAAACAGCTGCATCATCAGAGTAAAACCAGCCTTACTGATATGGATAAGGTAAAGCTTTCAAGACCTCCATTTGCTCATGTGGCACAACTCAAATTGAGAAACAGCTGCAAACATCCATTAATAATTGGAACATGGAACATACGAAGTATGAATCTAGTAAATTTGGAAGTTGTCAAAAATGAAATGGAACACATAAAGATTGATATGCTAGGGTATTAGTGAGCTGAAATGGACTGGTTTTGGCCATTTTGAATCAGACAACCATATGATCTACTATGCTGGGAATGATAATTTGAAGAAGAATGGCATGGGATTCATCATCACAAAGAATGTTTCAAGATCTGTCCTGAAGTACAATGCTGTCAGTGATAGGATAATATCCATACACCTACAAGAAGAGCAGTTAATACATGTATTATTCAAATTTATGCACCAACCACCAAAGCCACAGATGAGGAAATTGAAGATTTTTATTAGCTTCTGCAGTCTGAAATTGCCTCAACACGCAATCAGGATGTGTTAATTATCACTGGTGACCGGAATGCAAAAGTTGGAAACAAAGAAGAATTACCAGTAGTTGGAAAATTTGGCCTTGGTGACAGAAATAATGCTGGAACTCGTATGGTGGAATTCTGCAAGACCAACGACTTATTCATTGCAAATACCTTTTTTCAACAACACAAACGACGGCTATACACATGGACTTCGCCAGATGGAAACCATAGGAATCAGATTTGACTACATATGTGGGAAGAGGTGATAGAAAAGCTCAATATCTTCAGCCAAAACCAGGCCAGGAGCTGACTGTCGAACAGACCATCAACTGCTCATATGCAAGTTCAACTTGAAGTCAAAGACAATTAAAACAAGTCCATGAGAGCCAAAATATTGAGTATATCCCTCCTGAATTTAGAGACCATCTGAAAAACAGATTTGATGCACTGAACACCAATGACTAAAAACCAGAATTGTGGGATGACATCAAGAACATCATACATGAAGAAAAAGCAAGAAGTCACTAAAAAGATGAGAAAAGAAGAGAAGACCAAAGTGGATGTCAGAAGAGACTCTGAACCTTGCCCATGAGCAGGGAGTAGCTAGAGCAAATGGAAGAAATGACAAGATAAAAGAGCTGAATTGAAGATTTCAAAGAGTAGCTCAAGAAGACAAAGCCAATTGCTATAATGAAATGTGCAAAGACTTGGAGTTAGAAAACCAAAAGGGAAGAACACGTTCGGCTTTTCTCAAGCTGAAAGAACTGAGGAAAAAATTTAAGCCTCGAGTTGCAATACTGAAAGTTTCTATGGGCAAAATATTTAATGATACAGGAAACATCAAAAGAAGATGGAAAGAATACAAAGAGTCACTGTCCCAAAAAGAACTGGTCAATCTTCATCCATTTCAGAAGGTGGCATATGATCTAGGACCAATGGTACTGAAGGAGGAAGTCGAAGCTGCAATGAAGGAATTGGCAAAGAACAAGGCTCTAGGAATTGACCGAACACCCAATGAGATATTTCAACAAACGGATGCCGCACTGGAGGCACTCACTCTGATATGCCAAAAGATTTGGAAGACAGCTATCTGGCCAACTGACTGGAAGAGGTCTGTATCTGTACCCAATCCAAAGAAAAGTGATCCCACATAATGTAGAAATCATTGAACAATATCATTACTATTGCATGCAATAAGATCTTACTGAAGATAATTAAAAAATGGTTGCAACATTGATAGAGAGGGAAAACAATGTGGAACAAAACTCAAAATCATTTGGAGGGGAAAAAAAAAAGGGAGGGGGACCAGGTTTGCTGGTCTGATAGAGCCTGGTGGAACCACTGAGACTATGGCCCCTAACTGCCCTTCAGGTCTGGAATTGAACTCACACCTGTGGTTTCCAG
>NW_006921685.1:6098282-6113824 GCF_000298275.1 Orycteropus afer afer | reverse complement strand
TGGACACAGGGAAGAGGTAACTATGGGGAGGAAGTGGGAGGGGAGCTGTTGCATTGTGGTAAACTGTGGTCAATGTCATGAGGCAAAGTATATGTGAACTGCTGTATGGAAAGTGAATTTGTTCTGTAAATCTTCACCCAAATCACAATTATAAAAAAAAAAAAATCTAAAAAACAAAACAAAAAAAACGGTTACAACAGTATACTGACAAAGAACTTCCAGAGGTGCAAGCTGGATTCAGAAGAGGACGTGGAACAAGAGACGTATTAGCTGCTGTCAGATGGATCTTGGCTCAAGGCAAAGAATACCAGAAAGATGTCTACTTGTGTTTTATTGAGTATGCAAAGGCATTCGATTGTGTGGATCATGACAAATTATGGGTAACATTGAGAAGAATGGGAATTCCCAAACACTTATTTGTACTCATGAGGAAGCTGTACACTGACCAGGACACTGTTGTTCGAACAGAACAAGGCGACACTGTGTGGTTTAAAATCAAGAAGGGAGTGCGTCAGGGTTGTATCCTTTCCCAAACTTATTCAATCTATATGCTGACCAAATAATCCGAGAAGCTGGACTTTAGGAAGAAAAACATGACATCAGGATTGGAGGAAGAATCATTAACAACCTGAGATAGGCTGACAACACACCTCCGTGTTTGCTGAAAGTGAGGATGACTTGAAGCACTTACTGATGAAGATTGAAGAATACAGTCTGCAGTATGGATTATATCTCAATATAAAGAAAACAAAACTCCTCACAATTGGATCAATAAGCAGCATTACAATAAATGGAGAAAGACTGAGGCTGTCAAAGAATTCACATTACTTGGTTCTACAATTGGTGCCAATGGAAGCAGCAGTCAGGACATTAGATGATATATAGCACTGGGCAAGTCAGCTACAAAGAAACTTTCAAGTGCTGAGGAGCAAGGATGTCTCCTTGAGGACTAATGTAAGCCTGGCACAAGCCAGGATATTTTATATCACCTCATATGCATGGGAGAGCTGGACAATGAATAAGGAAGACAGAAGAAGAGTTGATGTTTTTGAGTTGTGGTGCTGGCGAAGAACACTCAAAGTACCATGGACTGCTAAAAGAACTAACAGATCTGTCCTGAAGGAAGTGAAGCCAAAATGCTCCTTGGAAGCGAAAACGGTCAGACATTGTCTCACCTACTTTGGTCATGTTGTCAGAAGGGACCATTCCTTGGAGAAGGATGTCATGCGTGGTAAGGTGGCAGGTCGACAAAAGAAGGGAAGGCCTTCAACGAGGTGGACTGACATGGTGGCTGTGATGATAGGCTCAAGTATAGCAAGGATCATAAAGCTGGTGTGGGATTGGGCAGTGTTTCATTCTTCCATGCATAGGGTCGCTATGAGTTGGAAATGGCACCTAACACCAACAACAACATTGCCACTCTGACAGGAGTATACCACAAATGGGATGGACTTAACAAACAGGAGTTTATTCTCTTACAGTTTGGAGGCTTTAAGTCCAAGTTCAAAGTCCCAGGTTCTAGGGGCTGGGTGAAAGGCCCTTAACCTTGGGCTTCAGCTCTGCCTCCTGCTCCTGGCCCACTGGAGCTAGAGGCTTTTGTTCACTCAGATAGCTGCTGGCTGCTAAGACTGACAAGCCCAAGGTTGACAAGTAAAAAGGCATAGTCCCGATGTTACCAAACCACACGGCAGGCCATTAATTCAAGTCCACTGAAAGTACCAAGGTTGGTGGAGCATGGCAGGCTGCTGCACAATGAGTTGGCTACATGCAGGGTTCAAGTGTGGCATAAGCTAGAGACCATTCCCAATGCTGCTTCTTATATATGGAAAGCAGACCATATCCCTAAAGCAGCTACTCAGCTGCTTGTGGTAGATCCCACCATGGAGCTGACTGCCAGTCTCATCATGGGGAATAACTACCACCAGCTACCCAGCCACTCAACCAGGCCAAGCCAAGGTGACACACAACCTTAACTACCACAACCATCAGCAGCCCAAGGTCTGTTCTTATGAGGCTAGACACGCTGCCTTCCTCCAGCCTTTTCACCAACCCTGACACCAACTGTTCCTCCCACGGCAACCAACAACTCTCTGCTGGGTTCGATAATTCACTGCAGTGGCCAAGCAGAACTCACAGATCATAGGGTTTATTAGGGAAGCAACTGGCTACAATTCAAGTTCAGGAACAATGCCACGATGTCTTGGAGACAATAGACCATCACAGTCCACAAGCAGAAGATAAAGTGGTAGAAACAAGGGAGCAGGATACAGACCCAGAACACATCCCTGAGGAAGAAGCAGCACTGGAATGCCCTGATAAGGAATTCAAAAGAATTATATTTAGCTATCTTCAAAGGATTGAGAGACAGATCAAGGAAAACACTGACAAAATTAAAGAAAACACAGATAAAACCCTAGAACAATTTCAGAAGAAAATACAAGAAAAAAAAAAAATGAAAAATTAAAAATGACACAAAATCTACAGATAGAAATTGAGAAGATTAATACTAAATTTTCAGAAATAGGTAACACATTGAAAGGGCAAAGAAGTAGAACTGAATCAATGGAAGACAGAATTAATGATACTGAAGACAAATACCTGAATACTTCTTTGGAAAGGGATCAATCAGGAAAAAGATCAAAACAAAATAAAGAAAGCCTAAGGCTAATGTGGGATACCATCAAAAGGAATAACCTATATGTAATTGCAGTAATTGCAAGCTAACCAGAAGGCTGGTGGTTCAAACCCACAGCCACTCCTCGGAAGGGAGGTTGAGCAATCTACTTCTGTAGTGATACTGCCTCAGAAACCCAAGGAGGGGTCACTATGAGTCAGATCTGACTCGATGGCAGTGAGGTTGGGCTTGGTTTTTAAGTGGAATTCCAGAATAGGAAGAGAAAACTTGTCTTCAGCTTTAATTTGAACTTGCATATGAGCCGTTGATGGTCTGTTCCACAGTCAGCTCCTTGCCTTGTTTTGGCTGAAGATATTGAGCTTCTCCATTATCTCTTGCCACAGATGTAGTCAATCTGATTCCTGTGTACTCTGTCTGGTGAAATCCATGTGTATAGCCACCATTCGTGTGTTGAAAAAAGGTATTTGCAATGAGTAAGTCATTGGTCTTGCAAAATTCTATCATGCACTCCAGCAATATTTTTATCACCAACGCCATGTTTTCCAACTACTGTTGATTCTTCTTTGTTTCCAACTTTTGCATTCCAATCATCAGTGATAATGAACACATCTTGATTGCATGTTCAGTCAATTCCAGACGGCAGAAGTTGGTAAAAATGTTCAATTTCTTCTTTGGTAGCAGGTGCGCAAATTTGAATAACAGTAGTATTACCTAGTCTTCCTCATAGGTGTATGGGTATTATCCTATCAGTGGCAGCACTGTACTTCCGGATAGATCTTGAAACATTTTTTGTGATGATGAATGCCATGCCAATCTTTTTCAATCTGTCATTCCTGGCATAGTACATCATATGGTTGTCTGACTGAAAATGGCCCAAACCAGTCTATTTCATCTCACTAATGCCTTCCCTTTCATTTTTGACAACTTCCAATTTTCCTTGATTCACACTTCATACATTCCATGTTCCAATTATTAATGGATGTTTGCGCTGTTTCTTCTCATCTTGAGACATGCCATATCACCACATGGGAGTCCTGAAAGCTTTACTCCATCCACATTATTAAGGTTGGCTCTACTCTGAGGAGGCAGCTCTTCTCCAGTCATACTTTTGAGTGCCTTCAGACCTGAGGGGCTCATCTTCCGGCACTATATTGCACATTGTTTCAGGGCTATTAATAAATTTTTTTAGTAATACATCTGACAGTGTTTCACCGCTATCCATAACGTTTTCACCGGCCATTCTTTGAGAAGTGGAAGGCCTCTTCCTTTTTTCGAGTCTGGTTTTTAGTCTAGAGGTTCACTAATGCCTAGGATATCAATCTTTATGTGTTCCATTTCATGTTTTGACAATTTCCATGTTTCCTAGATTCATGCTTTATACATTCCACATTCTGATAAATAAATGTCTGCAGCTGTTTCTTCTCATTTTGAGTTGTACCACACCAGCAAAGGAAGGTCCTAAAAGCTTTACTTCATCCATGTCATTAAGGTCATCTCTCATTCGATCTTCCCCAGTTGTATTTTGAATGCCTTCCAACCTGAGAGGTTTATCTTCCAGCACTATAGCAGACAATGTTTCACTGTTATTCATAAGGTTTTCAGGGGCCAACTTTTTCAGAAGTGGACCACCACTTCCTTCTTCCTCACCTGTCTTGGTCTGGAAGTGCAACTGAAACCTGTCCACTATGGGTGACCCTGATGGTAACTGAAATACTGGTGGGATAGCTTCCAGCATTGTAGCAAAACGCAAGCCAACAGAGCATGACACACTGATGGATGAATGGAGGATTTCAGCAGTATGAACTGTTAAATTATATATATTCATCTTTGACTAATCAGCAAAAGTTGCCTAATAAGCAACATGAATAACACGATGGAGATAATTTTAAAATGTTAAAGTATTAATTTCTTTTATTACTTACTAAACTAACTTTTCACTAAAGAAGAGAAAATAATAAAAAAATACAGGCAAGCCAAAAAGCAAGCACACAAGAAACCCTATAATTCCATGTACCCACGATTTGTTACTATATAATCTTTCAGATCATTTAAATTCCCAGCCAGTGTACTTTAGGCACAACCACCCCATCTATCAGTGGAGGCCTGCATGTTGCTGTGATGTTGAATAGGCTTCAGTGGTGCTACAAGAGTAAGATGGACGAGGAACAAAGGCCTGGCAATCTACTACCCAAACTAGCCAATCAAAACTCTATGGAATCACAAAGGTCTGCTCTCATTGTGCATGGGGCTGCCATGAATTGGGGATGACTTGACGGCAGTTAACAGCAACACTGGCATAGTGCCTAAAACATTTGACTGCTAATCGGAAGGCTGGCAGTTCAAACCCATCAGCCACTCCTCAGAAGGAAGACTGGGCAATATACTTTCGTAGAGATACTGCCTTGGAAACCCAAGGAGGGGTCGCGATGAGTCGAATCAACTCGATGGCAATGAGTGTGGTTTTTTTTAACAGCAACACATGTATTTTTGAGAAACACTAACAAGGGACTGTACCATTAAAACTACTGTGAATATTTTTTGGCTTAACCATGTTGTGAATATTGTTCTATTTCAATAGATAACTTTCTACAACTTTTTAATACTGGCTTGATTACATCCCACTGTATGGATGTACTATAAATTTACTTAGCTACTTCCTTTCTGATGAACAGTTAGCCTGTTTTGGGTTTTCACCACTACATACCTACACGGCAGGTGTAACAGATTTTAAATGACCTAGAAATAAAGATGCAAAGGAGAAACAAAGTACTTGAGAATTTCTGGATAAAATTTTTGACGACCTACCTGTAAAAAGATCATTGAAAACTGCTCAATGATGCACTATTTTTTGGGTCTGATTTCTTTTGCTCAGTATTATGTTTAAGAGACTAATTCATGTTGCTACATCTAATTATTGCAAAGTATTTCAAGGTACGAATATACCACAAATTACTTATCTACTATGGATAGAACTTGGGTTGCTATTTGGGGTTATTACAATACTGTAATACCACAAACATTCCTCTTCATGTCTTTTGTTAAATATAAGTATGCTTATATTGGATATAATAACTAGAAGTGGAATTACCGGGTCCATAAGGTATGCTTGTGATGAACTTCACTAGATAATGCCAGCAGTTTTCCTAAGTTTCTATACCACTTAACTCTCTTATCAGTAAAGCACTAAAGTTACTTCATATCCTCATCAACACTTGATCCATCTTTTTCATTTTAGTTCTTTTGATAGATGTATAGTGGTTGTTTTAATTTGCATTTCCATGATGGACAATGAAGTTGGGTATCTATTACATGTTCACTGGCCATTTAGATTTCCTCTTTCGTAAAATGCCTGTTCAATTCTTTATTCCCTTTTGTATTTGCTTATTTGCCTTTCTCTCAATGGTTTATAGAAAATCTTTATATATCATGATCATGTGTCTTTGGATATGTTGTTGTTGTTGTTAGGTGACGTCGAGTCATCTCCAACTCATAGCCACCTTACGTACAACAGAATGAAACACTGCCCGGTCCTGTGCCAGCCTCATGATCCCTGCTATACCTGAGCCCATCGTTGAAGCTACTGTGTTAATCCATCTTGCTGAGGGCCTTCCTTCACCTTTTTCTCTGACCCTCCACTTTACCCAGCATGATATCCTTCTCCAGATAATGGTCTCTTCTGACAGCATGACCAAAGTAGATGATACAAAGTCTGGCCATTCTTGCTCTGAAGAAGCATTCCAGCTCTACATCTTCCAGAACAGATTTGTCAGTCCTTTTAGCAGTCTATGGTACTCTCAGTATTCTTCACCAGCACCATAAGTCAAAAGCATCAACTCTTCTTCGATCTTCCTTATTCATTGTCTAGCTCTCACACGCATACAAGGTGAATGAAAATACCATGGCTTGAGTTAGGCACGCCTTAGTCTTCAAGGAGACATCTTTGCTCTTCAGCACTCGATAGAGGTCTTTTGCATCAGATTTGCCCAATGCAATACATCTTCTGATGTCTTGACTGCTGCTTCCATTGGTGTTGACTGCAGAATTAAGTAATATGAAGTCTTTGACAACTTCAATCTTTTCTCCATTTATCGTGATGCTGCTTATTGGTCCACTTGTGAGGATTTTTGTTTTCTTTATATTGAGGTACAATCCATACTGTAGACTGCAGTCTTTAATCTTCATCAGTAAGTACTTCAAGTCATCCTCACTTTCAGCAAGCAAAGTTGTGTCGTCTGCATATCATAGGTTGTTAATGAGTCTTCTTCCAATCCTGATGCCACATTCTTCTTCGTATAGTCCAGCTTTTTGGATTATTTGCTCAGGATACAGATTGAATAAGTATGGTGAAAGGATACAACCCTGATGCACTCCCTTCCCGATTTTAAACCATGCAGTATCCTCTTGTTCTGTTTGAATGACAGCCTCCTGGTCTATGTACAGATTCTTCATGAGTACAATTCAGTGTTTTGGAATTCCCATTCTTCTCAATGTTATCCACAATTTGTTATGATCCACACAATTGAATACTTTTGCATAGTCAATGAAACACAAGTAAACATCTTTCCGGTATTCTTTGCTTTCAGACAAGATTCATCTGACATCAGAAATGATATCCCTCATTTCACATCCTCTTCTGAATCCAGCTTGCATTTCTGCCAAGTTCTCTGTAAATATACTGTTGCAACCATTTTTGAATCACTGTAAGATTTTACTTGCATGTGGTATTAATGATATTGTTTGATAATTTTCACGTTCTATGAGATCACCTTTCTTTGGAATGGGTACAAATATGGATCTCTTCCAGTCAGTTGGGCAGGTAGCTGTCCTCCAAATCTCCTGGCATAGCCGAGTGAGTGCCTCCAGCAGGCATCCATTTGCTGAAACAGCTCAATGGGTATTCTGTCAATTCCTGGAGCCGTGTTTTTCACCAATTCCTTCAATGCAGTCTTGAGCTCTTCCTTCAATACCATTGGTTCTTGATCATATGCCGCCTCCTGAAATGGATGATCATCTACCAATTCTTTTTGGTACAGTGACTCAGTGTATTCTATCCATTTTCTTTTGATGTTTCCTGCATCATTCAACATACTGCCCATGGAATCTTTCAATACTGCAATTTGAGGCTTAAATTTTTTCCCCAGTTCTTTTAGCTTGAGAAATGCTGAGCATATTCTTCTCTTCTGGTCTTCTAACTCCACACCTTTGCACATTTCATTATAATAATTGACTTTGTTTTTTCGAGCTGCTCTTTGAAATCTTCTGTTCAGGTCTTTTATACTGTCAATTCTTTCATCTGCGTTAGCTACACTTCTTCCAAGGGAAACTTTCAGAGTCTCCTCTGACATCCATTTTGGTCTTTTCTTCTTTTCCTATCTTTTTAATGACCTTTTGCTTTCTTCATGGATGATGTTCTTTAATCACATTCTGCAACTGATCCGGTTTTCAATCACTGGTGTTCAATGCATCAAATCTTTTCTTTAGATGGTCTCTAAATTCAGGAGGGATATAATCAAAGTCATATTCTGCCTCTCATGGATTTCCTATAATTGTCTTCAGCTTCAATTTGAACTTGCATATGAGCAGTTGAAGGTTTGTTCCACAATCAGATCCTGGCCTTGTTTTGGCTGAAGATATTGAACTTCTCCATCGCTTCTCACCACAGGTACAGTCAATCTGATTCCTGAGTACTCCATTTGGCAAAGTCCATGTATATAGCCACTGTTTGCGTTGCCGAGGAAAGGTATTTGCAATGAGTAGTAAGTCACCGATCTTGCAAAATTTTATTATGCAATCTCCAGTGTCATTTCTATCACCAAGGTCATATTTTCCAACTACCAGTGATTCTTCTTTGTTTCCAACTTTTGCATTCCAATCACCAATGATAATTAACTCACCTTCATTGCATGTTCAGTCAATTTCAGACTGCAGAAGTTGGTAAAAAACTTCAGTTTTCTCATCTTCGGCTTTTGTGCTTCATGCATAAATATGAATAACAGTAGTATTAACTGGTCTTCCTTATAGGCCTATGGATATTATCCTATCACTGACAGCATTGTACTTCAGGATAGATCTTGAAACATTCTTTGTGATAATGAATACCATGCTATTCCTCTTCAATTTGTCATTCCTGGCAAAATAGATCATATGACTGACTGATTCAAAATGGCCAAAACCAGTCCATTTCAGCTCACTAATGCCTAGAATATATATTTTTATGCCTTCTATTTCATTTTTGAGAACTTCCAATTTTCCTAGATTCATACTTCATACATTCTGGGTTCCGATTATTAATGGATGTTTGCAGCTGTTTCCTCACATCTTGAGATGTGCCACATAGCAAATGGAGGCCCCAAAAGCTTTACTCCATCCACATCATTAAGGTTGGCTCTACTCTGAGGAAGCAGCTCTTCCTCAGTCATTCTTTGAGTGCCTTCCAACCTGAGAGGCTCATTTTCTTGCACTATATTGCACAATGTTTCAGGCTATTCATCAAGTTTCCCAGTAACGTATCAGACAGTGTTTCACTGGTATTCGTAAGGTTTTCACTGGCCAATTCTTTGAGAAGTGGATGGCCTCCTCCTTCTTCTGAGTCTGTCTTAGTCTGGAAGCTCTGCTGAAACTGGTTCACCATGGGTAAACCTGCCAGCATTTGAAACACCACTGGTATAGCCTCCAGCCTCATAGCAACATGTAAGCCACCAGAGTACGACAAACTGACAGACAAATTTGTCTCCCTTAGCCGTTCTGAACTGCTCTGAACACTTCCTCCCTCAGCCACTCCAAACTGCTACTCTTCCTTAGACCTGCCAAACTTGCTGGCTTGCTTCCCAGCATACCCCAGCCTTCCAACACCTGCCTGCCATGCCTGGCTTGTTTACCCAGCTTGTTCCAGGTGCTCTGACACCTGCCAGCCGTACCTACCTAGTTTACCTGGCCTGCTCCAGGTGCTCCAACACCTATCTTCCATGCCCTGCTCATTACCTAGCCTGTCCCAGGTGCTCCAATACCTGCCTGTCACATCCAGCTCAATTACCTGAGCAATATAGGTATTTCAAATATTTTTGGGTTCCTTTTTTGCTCTTAATCTTTATATTGGCTCTGATGAACAGAAGTTCTAAATTTAATGTGGACCAACTTATCAATTGTTTCCCTTACAGTTAATGCTTTTTATGTCCCACTTAAAAAATCTTTGCCTACCCTTAGTCATAAATACATTCACCTATGTTTTCTTCTAAAATGTTCATATTTTACCTTTCACATCTACATTCATAAAAAACACACAATTACGAGTGGTATTTGAATTTAATGCTATATGCCAATGTCCTGCCTTATTGAGCCTGAGCACAAGCTAAGGTGTCAAAATTTTTATTATATTCTGGAGGTGTTAAGTTTTGATCTACCCTGCAAAAATGACCATATATATGCCACAAGGAGAGACAGCATGCAATATAAAAATATTACCTAGGAGTATAAATGTGTGAAGTACAGGAGAAGGTATTAGATTGAAGTATGTGAAATTTTCACTATTAAACTGTTTATGACCAATAAAAATGGTAGTTTTATATAGTTTGGTATGAACAATACTAAAAAAAAAAAGAAAATTCAACAAGAAGGTGATCTTACCTGAGAAGTTCCTTCTTATTGATCAAAGCTTTCATATATTCTGAGAGTTTCTTTTGCATTAATGCCAAACGCAGCCAGGCTCTTCCTCTGCCTACTGGTGTCCTAGAAAAGCACAGAAACCAAAACTAAAAATACAAGCAACAGAAGCAGGGGCCACAGTGAAATACAGATTCACTTACTCTTTCTAATGGTCTCCCAGTGTAACATGCACACTGAGGGACTCCTCACCATCTTTCCAAACATATTGCTATGTGAGGAATTTTGTGTGGGCTGTGACACCCAGAGCTATGTTTGGAACAAATGTGCTTGAGAAGAATTAACTACTGAATGAGATTATAATTTGAAGACAAGATCTTCTGGAGACCCAAGTGAAAATGTTCCATATAAATACACAGACACTAACGCAGAGAGCCTATTTAGGCTTCTATCTGATTAAAACTAAACCAAACTAATTTGGGAAGGTGATCACCACCCCTTTTCAAGTTCAAGACAAATTCCAGGTGTCAATTCCTGAGGTTCATTCAGCAACAGTGTTAGTCTGGCTCTCAAACCACACCTAATATATCCTTTTTTTCTAATCAGGTCCAGAATGCCACCTCCCTAGATCTAACTTCTTGAGAATCACTAATTTTCACCAGTAGCATTGAAAACAACCACCACCACCACCACCACCACCAAAACTATTTAGTATTTCAAAATAAGACAATTATTCTTAGATTAACAATTAATTACCCCTCAAAGGCATACTTTTCTGAATATTTTATATTTCCAATTCTCTCATAACAATGCCTGTTAATAATAACACTATACATTTTGGATTATCAGGCAATAAATTATTGTAATCATTGTTACCTTTAGTCTTACTCTTCAAGGAGACAGTTATTCTTTTGTTATTTCTAAGAAACAATTAAATCTTAAACTTACTTAAGTCCTGGAAGATCTTTAACACTTGCTGTTATCTCTGCAGCTTCTGGAACAAGTTTTTCTACCAGTTCTAGAGGCCCCCAGAAGGATTTATTTTGTCCAAGAAAAGTTTTCTTGGCTAAGGCAACAAAAACAAAGCAGTATTTTATTTCTATATTCTTTACAATATTAACACTCCTTCAGTACACACACAGACACCTCCTATCTATTCAATGATCTCAGGAAACTAATCCTAGATATTAGACAGTTCTTAAATTAGTCATGCTTTCAAAATAAATGTTATTTGTGAAAATTTAAGCATCATAATCACTAATTTTTTATGTTATTAAAAAATATGCTCCTGATAATGTGCACAAATGGTGTCATATTTGAAATTAACTAATGGAACTTGCTTTTTTTTTTTTTAAATTGTGATTTGGGTGAAGATTTACAGAGCAAATTCACTTTCCATACAGCAGTTCACATATACTTTCTCTCAAGTCACTGACCACAGTTTACCACAATGTAACAGCTCCCCTCCCACATCCTCCCCATAGTTACCTCTTCCCTGTGTCTATCCCTCCATACACTCCTGCCCCCTGAGCTGTCTCCCTGTGCATAAGCAGCCCATCTTTCTCCCATGATTTGGAACTTGCTTTTAAAACACATTTTGAGGATGAATATTTTGTAAATAACAGCTTCTTCTTGTTGTTTGTTGTTAGGTGCATCAAGTCAGTTCCAACTCATAGCAACTCTACAACAGAATGAAACACTGTTTGGTCTTGCATCATCCTTACAACTGTTGCTTTGTTTGAGTCCACTGTTGTAGCCACTGTTTAATCCATCTCATTGAAGGTCTTATTTCGCTGACTCTCTACTTTTTAACACATGATGTTCTTCCCCAGGGATGACTGGTCTGTCCTGATAACAGGCTTAAAGTATGTGAGACAAAGTCTTGCCCTCCTTGCTTCTAAGGAGAATTCTGGCAGCACTTCTTCCAAGACAGATTTATTCATTCTTCTCACAGTTCATACTTTCCCAACACCATAATTCAAATACATCAGTTCTTCTTCTTCACTCTTCCGAATGCCTGTTTAGCTTTCACATGCATATGAGGTGACTGAAAATACAACTGTTTGGGTCAGGTGAACCTTAGTCCTTGTCTTAGGCTTGGCTCTCTAGAGAAGCAAAACCAGTGAAACTTATATATGTATATGTATAGAGACTGTCTGTCAGTTTGTCATCCTGTGGCGGTCTGCATGCTGCTGTGAGGCTGGAGGCTATGCCACTGTTGTTGCAAATGCCAGCAGGGTTACCACGGTAGACAGGTTTCAGCAGAGCTTCCAGACTAAGACAGGCTCAGAAAAAAGAAGAGGCCATCCATTTCTCAAAGAATTAGGTGGTAAAAAACTTATGAACAGCAGTGAAACACTGATACAGCGCTGGAAGAAGAGCTCGTCAGGTTGGAAGGCACACAAAATATGACTGGGGAAGAGCTGACTCCTCAGAGTAGAGATGATCTTAATGATATGGATGGAGTTTTTGGGACCTACACTGGCTGATGTGGCACAACGCAAAATGAGTAGAAACAGCTGCAAACATCCATTTATAATTGGAACATGGAATGTACAAAGTATATATCTAGGAAAATTGGAAGTTTTCAAAAATGAAATGGAAGGCATAAAGATTGATATCCTAGGCATTAGTGAGCTGAAACGGATTGGTTTTGGCCATTTTCAATCCGACAACCATATGCTCTACTATGCTGGCAATGACACATTGAAGAGGAATGGCGTGGCATTCATCATCACAAAGACTGTTTCAAGTTCTACCCTGAAGTACAATGCTGTGATAGGATAATATCCACATGCCTACAAAGAAGACCAGTTAATCCTACTATTATTCAAATCTATGCACCGACCACCAAAGCCAAAGATGAGGAAATTGAAGATTTCTACCAACTTCTGCAGTCTGAAATTGACCCATGCAATCAAGATGTGCTGATTATCACTGGTGACTGGAATGCCAAAGCTGGAAACAAAGAAGAGTCACTGATGGTTGGAAAATATGGTGGTGGTGAAAGAAATAATGCTGGAGATTGTATGACAGAATTTTGCAAGACCAATGACTTAATAATTGCAAATACCTTTTTTTAGCAACATAAACAACTGCTATACATGTGGACTTCACTGGATGGAATACTCAGGAATCAGATTGACTACATGTGTGGCAAGTTCAATATCTTCAGCCAAACCAAGGCCAGGAGCTGATTGTAGAACAGACCATCAGCTGCTCATAAAATTTAAGCCTCACATTGCAATACTGAAAGATTCTATGGGCAAAATATTGAATGATGCAGGGAACATCAAAAGAAGATGGAAGGAATACACAGTCATTGTACCAAAAATAATAGGTCAATGTTCATCCATTTCATGAGGTGGCATACGATCAAGAACCAATGGTACTGAAGGAAGAAGTTGAGGCTGCACTGAAAGAATTGGCGAAGAACAAGGCTCCAGTAATTGATGGATATGGATGTGGATGTGGATGCTTGTTAAAGCCATTTACCCATTTGTGGTATTTTTCTGTTAGAGCAGCACTAGAGAACCAAAGCAGTATTTAATTGATTTCTTTACCCTTCCTTTCAAAGCCCAGGGCTCCAGGATTATCTTCTATATCTGTTTCAATTGGTTTCTCGTTTCTTTGTTGAAGAGGGTCTGTCTGTGTAGCTTGTCTGCTATTCCACCATCTCTCTGAAAGTTCAACATGTGACTCTTAACTAGCAAGCAATTTTCCCTTCCCTCCTCTCCCATCCTTAGTAGCCAGCAAAGACACTTGCCTTCCCTGTGTAAACTTTTCCTTGACTTTTTATAATAATGGACTCATATATTATTTGTCCTTCTGTGATTGACTTATTTAACTCAGCATAATGTCCTCCAAGTTCATCCATGTTACGAGGTTGTAATAGATTCTTCATTATTCTTTAATATTGCACAGTATTCCTTTGTGTGTTTGTACCATATGGTCTTTGCAATGTTATCCATAATTAGTCAGGATCTACACAGTTGAATACCTTTTCATAGTCAATAAAACTCAAGTAAACATCTTTCTGGTATTCTCTGCTTTCAATCAAGACTCACCTGACACCAGCAATGATATCTCTTGTTTCCATATCTTCTTCTGAATCTGGCTTGAATTTCTGGCAGTTCCTTATTAATGTACTGCTACAACTCTTTTTGAATTATCTTCAGCAAAACTATACTTGCATTTGATATTAATGATATGTTCAGTAATTTCCACATTTTGTTGGATCACTTTTCTTTGGAATGGGCACAAGTATGGATCTCTTCCAGTTGGTTGGCCAGCTAGCTGTCTTTCAAATTTCTTTGCACAGACAAGTAAGCATTTCCAGCATTGCATCCATGTGTTGAAATACCTCAATTGGTACCCTGTCAATTTCTACAGGCTTATTTTTTGCCAATGCCTTCAGTGCAGCCAGGACTTCTTCCTTCAGCGCCATCAGTTTTTGATCATATGGCTACTTCCTGAAATGGGTGAATGCTGATCAGTTCTTTTCAGTACAGTGACTCTGTGTATTCTTTTTATCTTCTTTGGATGCTTCCTGCATTGTTCAATTTTTTGCCCACAGAATCCTTCTTCAATATTACAACCTGACGATTGAATTTTTCATCAGTTTTTTCAGCTTGAGAAATGCTCAATGTATTCTTCCCTTTTGGTCTTCTAATTCCAAGTCTTTGAACATTTCATTATAATAATTTACACTTTGTCTCCTTTGAGCTGCCCTTTGAAATCTTCTGTTCAGCTCTTATATGTCATCATTATTTCTGTTTGCTTTAGTTATTCTACTATTTTTAAAATTTATTTTATTATGTTATTTTTTTAAAATGCATTTTATTGAAATGTAATTTATGTATAGTGAAATATTCAAAACTAAAGTGACATAGGTCAATGCATTTTTTTCTTTTTTTGTAGGGTTCCCTCCCCTCCCCTTCCACCCCTGACAACCAACAAATAAAGTTTCCCTCCATATATAAACCTTTCCTTGACCCTCCACAACAATGAACTAATACTATCTTTGTCCTTCTATGATTGACTTATGTCACTCAGCATAATGTCCTCCAAGTTCATCCATATTATGCGGTATTTTGCAGACTCCACATTATTCTTTAGTGCTGCTTAGCATTCCATTATATGCATAGTTTGGTTATCCACTCTTCGGCTATAAATCTTAGAGATAAGTCCCTTGCCAGATATGTAATTATTGGCATATATGAATTTGTTGCTGCCATTTTTGTTATGTGCTTTTTCGTGGTGTCGATTTCTTTGTTCCACATAATTTTCTATGCTGAGCTTGTTTTGT
>NW_006921685.1:6085532-6097342 GCF_000298275.1 Orycteropus afer afer | reverse complement strand
TGGATTTCTATCTGTAGTTTTGTATAATTTCTAATTTTTCATTTATCTTGTCATTTTGTTCTTGTATTGTCTTTTGAAATTGTTCTAGGGTTTTGTCTGTGTTTTCCTTGATCTGTTTCTCAATCCTTTGAAGATACCTAAATATAATTCTTTTGAATTCCTTATCAGGGAGTTCCAATGTTGCCTCTTCCTCAGGGATGTGTTTGGGTCTGTATCCTGGTCCCTTGTTTCTCCTGCTTTATCTTGCTTCTTTGTGTGGACTGTGATGCTCTGTTGTCTCCGAGGTATTGTGACGTTTTTGTTTATATTTAATTGGTGATTGTATGTTGGAGTGACTTGCCCACGATTTTCGTTTTGTTTTGTTATGTTATCTACGCAAGCAGGGTACTGTGCTGTACTCCTCTATGCACTACTTGACAGCACTGATACACACGCCACCTGTCTCCTTTCCTGTTGTCAGCCTCTTGTATGTCCTTGCCAACCCTGGCAAACAGAGCCTATTCTTAGGTCCCTGGAGTCCAAATGAGAATGCTATCACTTTAAAATCCAGAACAGTTGCTACTTATAAAGATTCAAAATGACTGCACCCTCGGTCTCTTTAATTATCCAAAATGGCTGCTGTGTATAATTATCCAAAAATGGCTGCACCCTCCAGACAGCAGAAAGTCAACAGCTCAGGTGGTCTCCCTCCTTGCTGTTTCCCTTCCTAGTCATAGAACACCAGCGCAGTTGCCCCTGTAGCCCTTGGTAACCAGAGCTGATCTTTGGGTCAATTCACAGGTCCCAGAACCACCTGGAAATATTCAGTCTGTTCGTCCCGTCAGAGTAGCTGACAGTCCGCAGCTCCGACTGCCTCTGTACTGACTGTTTTTGTTCAGGTTTTTCCACTGTTTGGTGCCTAATCCACTTCTGTGTAGTTCCTTTCAAAGCTCACGGCTCCAGGATTGTCTTCTGTATCTTTGTTAATTGGTTTTTCTTTTCTTTGTTGAAGAGAGTCTGTGTTGCTTGTCTGCCTATTCCTCCATCTTACCAGAAGTCCTCAGAGTCTCTTCTGACATCCATTTTAAATTTTTAAATCAGTTTTTAGATACTTCGTTTGCCTTAAAGAATAATTATCTAAGAGACTCTTTTAAAGTATCAGTGACATGAAAGCAGTCATCAATAAATAAATGAAAAATAATAAGTACATAAATAAGATGAAAAAAATAAATTCCTGGAAAATCCATTGTCACCTGAATTATAATAGGGAATCAAAATTATGATATATTTATTTCACAGGACATGAAGAGTACATAAACTGTAGGAACAAGGAAAATGTTAAATGCCTATTGTAAAAAACAGAAGGTAAGACTTTGTTTGCACCCTTATTATAACTATTCAACGAGGAAAAAGGCTTGCTGACTACTTGCTAAACACTTGGCTTATGGATAATTAAACAAAACAAAACAAAACGATAATGCTGTTCAAGTTAGGATAGTACCAATATTCTTATTTTCTAAATTTTCTGTAATTTCCCCACTTAGCCCAACAGAATAGCAGATAAACAAGCAAATATATCACCCATATGTCTTTTTCAAATTGGAGCTTCTACTCAATATGCTGAAACAATCTAGAAGTCTGAAACAAGTAGTTTTAAACCTTAGGAATTTGAGCAACAACAAAAAAGGTGAGTAATTCCATATTAAGCATCCCAATCACTAAGATATCACCTATAATGAATACAAAAATATGATTTTAAAAATTACAGTTAGTTCCAGACTTAAAACATATTACAACAAAGTAATTACTACTGGTTTTTTTTTTTTTTTTTTTTTACATCTCAACATTAGTAACATGTACTATACACATGCAGCATGTAATTTTTGATGTTATCATTCTCAGATGTTCATAGATTAGATTTATAAAGATACTGATAATAAAAAACAGTAATATTGAAAACTTAGAAAAACAAACCAAAAAAGAGAAATATTTGACTTACAACAGAATTGACTTACAATGGAGTTGTTGGAATGGGACCCCATCATAAACTAGGGACTACCTGCACATTATTTCAAAAAATAAGTTTGAATAACAAATACAGTACAACTAAGAAGTATATAATGTAGAAAGTCCTCTGTAATGTTAGTAAAGATGAGCACATTTTAACTGAATCATTTTAATTACATATTCAACAGGTACCCAAAGAGCACTTACTCATTCATTCATCAAATACATACAGAGCCCATACTGTACCAGGTGCTAGAGTCATAGCAGTGAAGAAAAACAGATCAACACCCTGCCCCCATATTAGCTGCATTTCAATGGATCAACATTACTAATCCAATCATCCTCAAGAATGCTTTTCTTCTTGAGTGTGTATTGCTAAGCAGCAGCTGCACACACATTTGCACCTTGGGGCTATGGCCTACCTTTCAAGCCATGTTTCAAGCAGTGCTCCATCACCACAAAGAACTGCTGGAGAGGTGCGTAGTCAGAGTCCAGAGTCCTCCCCAGGTTGAGAGCTGATTCGATCAAACCCTTGATACTCAGCTTGGCCATGTTCATCAGGTTCATGCGTTCGTTAGCCATGAGATAGTTAGGATCTGCAGTCAAAATGGGAGAGGGTAAAGCCTACTTAGTGGAAAAAGCACATTTTGAAATTCAATATAATTTCACTTTGTTGACATTTGCACTGATGGTGTGAAAGCAATAGTAGGTAAGATTGCTGTTTTTTTTGTTCCTATGTATACACACCAAGAAATCGAAACCAGGTACACAAACAGATACTTGTACACTAAGGTTCATTGCAGCACTATTCACAATAGCCAAAAGGTGGAAACACACTAACTTCTACCAGTGGATAAGTGGATAAACAAAGTGTATTACAAAATAGACTATTACTCAGCCACAAAGAGAAATGAAGTCTTAATACGTGCCTTGACATGGATGAATCTTGAAAATATGTGAAGTAAAATAAATCAGTAACAAAAGGACAAATAGTGTATGATCGATCCTACTTATATAAAATATCTACAGTAGCCAAAGGTATAGAGACCAAGTTTATTAGTGGTTACAAGGGAAGGGAGCTCTGGTGGTATAGTGCCTAAGGCATTTAACTGCTAACCAGAAGGTTCACAGTTCAAATCCACCAGCTGCTCCCTAGAAGGAAGATGGAGTTACTGCCTTGGAAGCCCAATAGTGGTCACTATGAGTTGGAATCAACTTGATGGCACTGACTCTGTGTTCTTGGCTTACCAGGGGTCGAAGAGTAAATTTCTGTTAAGGGTGATAGAAAAACTTGGAAATAGATAGTGGTGATGGTTGCACAACATGACAAAAGTGATCAATGCTACTGAATTACACATGCAAAAAATGCGGAAATGGCAAGGGCTTTGTTATGTGTATTTTTACCAAATGCACACACACAAACTGCTGGTACTTTGGCAAGAACCATGGCAGTGCCACCATATTATACTAGAGTTGTTGTATTCTTCTCCCTTGTATACACAAAGTTAAAAAAAAAAAGATAGCAGTTTCCCTTAAGAATGTCCTTTATGAAACAGTAAAGATGATTTTATCAAATCACAATCCTCAAGTACTTGTCTTTTAATATCCTCACCAATGCCTCTGCCACTACCGTAAACTGGGCCTCCGTCAGAGTTCACCGCACTTCACACTGGTCTTTCTGCTTCCACTCTTGCCCTGTCCCCGTCATTCTTTACAGTTCCTGCCTGAAGTGTTCTGTTTTTTTTTTTTTTAAAGCCAACATTGAAAAAACAGATAAAGAATTTAAACAAACTTTTTATACTAAGTTAAATCATCGTATACAGTACTAGAACTTAAAACTTTCAAATTTAAAGACTCATGGAGTTTGTGGTTCTCATCAACAGGACAGATAAGCCTTTTGAGGAAAGAGACTAAGCATACCTTTTTATCTGACAGAACACACATGGCATGTTGTTGTTGTTGTTGTTATGTGCTGTCGAGTCAAACCCGACTCATAGAGACCCCTCCTTGGGTTTCCGAGGCAGTATCACTATGGAAGTACGATTGCCCAACCTTCCTTCTGAGGAGTGGCTGGTGGGTTTGAACCGCCAGCCGTCTGGTTAGCAGGCAAGTGTTTTAGCCACTATGCTACCAGAGCTCCCCCACACATGGCATAGGCACTCACTACCTTCATTTATTAGTGCTTATCCTCTGGGCTGCTCCTTACAATTATGATGTGAGTTAATCCTTACAACATGGCATGAGATGGTTACCAATTATACCTACTTTACAAGGAATGAAGCTTAGAGAATAAAGTAGTTTGTCCACAGACATAGCCAATGGCATATGGCAGAGCCAGAGTCTAGATCTTATTTGTTTAACTCTAAACCCTATGCTCTTGACCACTACAATACGTCAAATTTGTAATTTGACAATTTACAAATGAATCTATGACTCCAAATAATGTTTATTTTTTCCTCCTGCCGTCTATTCTTTCACATGATTTTCTTATTTAATTCTTGTGACTTTATCATTTAAGTATTACCCTTTCTTTTCAGGTGAACCCTTAAAAGTTAAGTAGTTCAAGGCTAAAAAGCTCATAAGTGGGAGAATCTGGATCCAAGTCTGACACAAGAGCTAATGAGCTTTCCACTATGCTGGGTGCCTCCTCTTAAACATCAGATATATAAAATATCTATTAAAAAATTAAAAAGGCCTGGAGATCTGTGAAACATTTTATGTCTTCTTAAAAACAAAACAAAACAGAAAACCCCAACAAGCCAGTTATTATCAAGTCATTCTGACTCATGGAAATATGACATGTGCCAGAGCAGAACTGTATTCTATAGGGTTTGCAATGGCTGATTTTTAAAAAGTTGATTGCCAGGTCTGTCTTCGAAGTAACCTCTGGGTAACCTTTCAGCTAGCAACTAAGCATGTTAACTGTGCCACTCAGGGAAGTATTAATAAAACTCTATTTCCATAATATAAATAAGCCACTTAACAAATAATACAGCTTATTTTATGTAAATTGTCTCAAGTAATTTTTCTTCACTTTTTTTTATAGTTATATCTACTTTCACAGTTTAATGAACAGAATCAAATGGTTAAATTGTAAACTAATCCCCATTAAGCTTAAGGACTCCTAAAATATAGCCATGAAGAATAACTTCATCTGATATTAACTGTCAACAGTATTACCAACTTTTATATACACTTCAGTGTTTCTTACTGCCCACAGTCCTTGACAGAAGAGAGTAAGACAGGGGCGTGTGGGTACATATGAATGTTTGTGGAGAGCTACTAGACTCCCCAGTTAATACCTTCCAAAAGTGGTTAAGGATTTGGTTGCTAACAAAAAGGTCCATGGTTTGAACCCACCAACTGCTCCACAGAAGAAAGATGGGGCAGTGTGTTTCCATACAGACTTAAAGCCTTGGAAACCCAACTGGGGTCACTATCAGTTGGAACTGATTCAAGGGCAGTGAATAGATGGCCAAGAGGCTTTAATGGGAGTTGGATGAATAGCTACCCATGTATACTGTTTTCTCTGTCTCAGGCTGGACACCATTAATTCAAGAAGTTAATAATAAACAATGCTAGCAGTCAATGTTTATAACCTGGTTCCAATTCAATAAGAACTAATCATGCAAGAAGAGTAGACCTGGAGTACATAAAAAAAATCTTGCTCTGATACATTTTTCCAAATGTGATGATGAATTTATAGCAACCCTTTTTCACAGTCTCAACTTATGTGCAAGATGTCTAACTGGGGTTTGTGGTGCACTGACTATAATAAAAATAACTAGTGCCTATGGTGGCATAGTGCCTAAGGCATTTGACTGCTAACCAGAAGGCTGGCAGTTCAAACCCACCAGCTACTCCTTGGAAGGAAGGTTAGACAATCTACTTTCGTAGTGATACTGCCTTGGAAACCCAAGGAGCGGTTGCTATGGGTCAGATCTGACACCATGGCAGTGAGTTTGGTTTTTTGGTTTTATAGGAATTAAATTCCTGATAGCTTATACTTGATTCAAGTATGGTGCTATAACCTATTTGAACTAACATATATCATATACAAACAATCCATCCATTCTCTAGAAAATATTACTGTCAATCTTGGCTCTATTGACATTTTGGGCCAGATAATTCTTTGTTGTGGGAGACAGTCTTTTCCATGGGATCTCAGGATCTTTAACAGCAACCCTATTCTCTACCCACTAGATGTCAGTAGCACTTTACAGTTATGAAACTAAAGTCACCAATTTGTGTGTGTGTGTGTGTGCACACGCGCGTGTGCGCAGGCAACTCCTTGACTTAAAGAGAAGATGGACAGTCTGGGGAGATGAAGGTAGCTAGAGTTTTCAGAGATGAGTACAGGAAAGAAGACAGCTGTGCAGAGAGAAAACTCCAAAGATCTGCAGAGGCTCTCTCTCCAGTATTCAGCAGAGTATACTGATCAGTGCGTGTGTGAGGAAATCACTCCAGGCCAGGGGATGAACCACCTGAAAGGATTAGAGGAAACTATACACAGAGCTTCCACAGGGCTAGGAGTAGCTCTTGGTCCCACCAGCCACAGGGAAAGCCCTCCTAAATAATGGATATTAGGTAGTGTACTCAGAAAGAACTTGCCTCAATAGTAAGGAATAACTACGCCTTCTTGATATGGAGGCGTGTTACATTAGTGTTGAGTGTGTGAAAATTCACAGGGCTGAATGCTTTCAATATGTGACCTCATCTGTGTATTTAATATTTTTAACTTTATAAAAGGAAAATAAAAGAATCTGCTATATTTTGTAGGCTAGAAAATAATTTGTGAAAAAGGCTTGATATTCACAATATTGTTAGTCATACTTTTTTTGAGAAAAATAACTAAAATTAAAAATTTTTCACAAGGCCAACATTTTACAACATTATCTCAGAACTGTATTTTCACTTTTTTTTCCCAGTAAATATTAAATACTAACAATATGTTAGGTACTGGATTTAATGCTGAGAATACAAAGATAAATGATCTAGTCTCTGCTATGAAAGTACTTACTATTTATTGGAAGAGATAAAGAAATAAATGGTAATACATTGTGCTCCTCAAATTTGAATAATACAAATACAGATTTTTAGAGAATAATGAAATACTTGCAGTGCCACTTGAAATTTCAAGATGAACATCACCTCTGTCAAAGGTCAATTTTATTCCAGAGTAAGTTAAAATACTGCTATATTTAACAATATACATCTATACTATGGGACAGAATATAAAATTTCCTTTTTTTTTTTTTTTTTAAAGTCTAAGATGTTGTTGCTGTTAGGAGCCATCGAGTTGTATCGGCCTCATTGCAACTTTATGTACAACAGAACGAAACACTGCCTGGTCCTGTGCCAGCCTCACAATCCCTGCTTAATACTTGAGCCCATCATTGCAGCCACTGTGTCAATCCATCTCATTGAGGGCCTTCCCCTTTTCCATTGATCCTCTACTTTACTAAGTATGATATCCTTCTCCAGACAATGGTCCCTTCTGACAACATGACCAAAGTAGATGAGACGAAGTCTGGCCATTTTTGCTTCCAAGGAGCATTCAGTCTGCACTTCCTCCAGGACAGATTTGTTAGTTCTTTTAGCAGTCCATGGTACTCTGAGTATTCTTCACCAACATCACAACTCAAAAGCATCAACTCTTCTTCAGTCTTCCTTATCCATTGTTCAGCTCTCATATGCATATGAGGTGGCTGAAAATACCATGGCTTGGATTAGGTGTATGTTAGTCTTCAAGGAGATATCTTTGATCTTCGGCACTTGAAAGAGGTCTTTTGCAGCAGATGTGTCCAGTGCAATATGTCTTCTGATGTCTTGACTGCTGCTTCCATTGGTGATGACTATAGAATCAAGTAATATGAAGTCTTTGACAACTTCAATCTTTTCTCCATTGCTGCTTATTGGTCCAGTTGTGAGGATTTTTGTTTTCTTTATATTGAGGTGTAATCTATACTGCAGACTGTATTCTTCAATCTTCAACAGTCATCAAGTCATCCTCACTTTCAGCAAGCAAAGTTGTGTTGTCTGCATATTTTGTTGTTGTTATCTGCCATCGAGTCACCCCCAACTCATAGGTTATTAATGAGCATTCCTCCAATCCTGATGCCACATTCTTCTTCGTGTAGTCCAGCATCTCGGATTATTTGCTCAGCATACAGATTGAATAAGTATGGTGATAAGATACAACCTTGATGCACACCCTTCTTGATTTTAAACCATGCAGTGTCCCCATGTTCTGCCTGAACGACAGCCTCCTCATTTATGTACAGATTTCTCATGAGTACAATGAACTGTTCTGGAATTCCCATTCTTCTCAATGTTATCCACAATTTGTTAAGATCCATACACTCAAATGCTTTTACATAGTCAATAAAACATAAGTAAACATCTTTCTGGTACTCTTTGTTTTTAGCCAGGATCCATCTGACATCAGCAATGATATCCCACATTCCACATCCTCTTCTGAATGCAGCTTGTAATTCTGGAAGTTCTCTGTCAATATATTGCTACAACCATTTTTGATTTATCTTCAGTAAGATTTTACTTTAGTGTGATATAAATGATACTGTTCGATAATTTTTACATTCTGAGGGATCACCTTTCTTTGGAATGGGTACAGATATGGATCTCTTCCAGTCAGTTGGCCAAGTAGCTGTCTTCCAAATATCTTGGCATAGATGAGTGAGTGCTTCTAGTGCAGCACCCATTTGTTGAAAGATCTCATTAAGTATTGTCAATTCCTGGAGCTTTGTTTTTTTTTTTGCCAATTTCTTCAGTGCAGCTTTGGTTTCTTCCTTCATACTATTGGTTCTTGATCATATGCCACATCCTGAAATGGATGAACATCGACCAGTTTTTTTTTTTTTTTGGTATAGTGACTGTGTGTATTCCTTCCATCTTCTTTTGATGTTTCCTTCATCATTCAACATATTCACCATGGAATCTTTACTGTTGCAATTCAAGGCTTAAATTTTTTCCTCAGTTCTTTCAGCTTGAGAAATGCCAAGTGTATTCTTCTTCCCTTTTGGTTTTCTAACTGCTGGTCTTTGCATACTTCATTATAATAATTGACTTTGTCTTCTCAAGTTGCTCTTTGAAATCTTCTGTTCAGGTCTTTTATCTTTTCATTTCTTCCATTTGCTTAAGCCACGCTCTGCTCAAGGGTAAGTTTCAGAGTCTCTTCTGACATCCATTTGGTCTTTTCTTCCCTTCCTGTCTTTTTAACGAACTTTTGCTTTCTTCATGGATCTTGTTCTTGATGTCATCCACAATTCCTCTGGTTTTCAATCATTGGTGTTCAATGCATCAAATCTATTCTTTAAATAGTCTCTAAATTCAGGAAGGATATTATCAAGGTCATATTTTGGCTCTTGTGGAATTGTTTTAATTGCCTTCAACTTCAAGTTGAAATTGTACATGAGTGTTGACAGTCTGTTCCACAATAAGCTCCTGGTCTTGTTTTGGCTGAAGATGTTGAGCTTCCCCATCATCTCTTGCCATAGAAGTAGTGAATCTGATTTCTGTGTACTTCATCTAGTTAAGTCCACATGTATATCCACCATTTGTGTTGTTGAAAAAAGGTATTTGCAATGAATAAGTCATTGGTCTTGCAAAATTCTATCATGCGATCTCCAGCATTATTTCTATCACCAAACCCATATATTCCAACTACTGGTGATTCTTCTTCATTTCCAACTTTTGCATTCCAATCACCAGTAAAAAATCAACACATCTTGATTGCATGTTCTGTCAATTTCAGACTTCAGAAATTGGTAAAAATCTTCAATTTCCTTGTCTTTGGTGGTTGGTGCGTACATCTGAATAACAGTAATATTTACTGGTCTTTCTTGTAGGTGTATAGATATTATCTTATCACTGGCAGCACTGTATTTCAGGATAGATCTTGAAACATTCTTTGTGACGATGAATGCCATGCCACTCCTCTTAAATTTTTCATTCTCAGCATAGTAGATCATATGGTTGTCTGATTCAAAATGGCCAAACCAGTGCATTTCAGCTCATTAATGCCTAGGATATCGATCTTTATGGCTTCCATTTCATTTTTGACAACTTCCAATTTTCCTAGATTCATACTTTGTACATTCCATGTTCTGATTATTAATGGATGTTTGCAGCTATTTCTTCTCATCTTGAGACGTGCCACATCAGGGAATGGAGGTCCCAAAAGCTTTACTCTATCCACATCATTACGGTCAGCTCAACTCTGAGGAGGCAGCTCTTCTCAAGTCATATCTTGAGTGCCTTCTGACCTGAGGGGCTCATCTTCCAGCACTGTATCGGACAATGTTTCAGGGCTATTCATAAAAGTTTTGCAGTAATATATTAGTGTTTCACTGCTATCCACAAGGTTTTCACTGGCCAATTCTTTGAGAATTGGATGGCCTCTTCCTTCATCTGAGTCTGTCTTAGCTTAGAAGTTCCACTGAAACCTCTCCACCATGGGTAACCCTGCTGACATTTGAAACACTGGTGGCATAGCCTCCAGACTCACAGCAACACACAAGCCACCATAGTACAACAAACTGACAGAGAAGGTTGTCTCCCTTAGCTGTTCCAACGGCTCCGCTCACTTCCTGGTCTCCCCCAGCTGCTCCAACACTCGCCTGCCACGCCCTGCCTGTTTACCCAGCCTGTCCCGAGTGCTCCAAAACACCCGCCTTCTGCGGTGCTTGGCTTGCTTATGTGGCCTGTCCTGGGGCCCTCCAAAACACCTGAAAGTCTAAGATAGTTGACATTAATTTAGGATTGTAGGCAATATATACAGTATACTATCGGAATATACACAGAAGAAAGGTACTTGACCTAGCTCCTTTTGTCTTCCTTCAAATTTAGTGGAAAAGTGTGTATATAAATTACCAGGGATATGACTTTTGAGTTCAGTCTTAAGGACAAAAAGAAATTAGCTCAGTAAGGAAGGGGTAGGTATAGAGTTGTGAAGGGAGTAGGGTGGAAGGAATAACTTGGATAAAGGTCCTGAAGAATGAAAGATCATAGGGTACTCAGAATAACAACAACAACTGAAAAAAAATCAGGCATTTAGAATGCATGAATAAGTATTAAGAAATGAGAAAGGAACCCTGGTGGTGCAGTGGTTAAGGACTTGACTTGTGGTTGCTAACCAAAGGTCTGAAGTTGGAACCCACCAGCCCTCTGTGGGAGAAATATGTCAGTCTGCTTCTGTAAAGATGACAGCCTTGGAAATCCTCTGGGGCAGTTCTAGTCTGTCCTATAGGGTTACCAGGATTCAGAATCAACTCAATGGCAATGGGGTTGAGATTTTTTGTTTGTTTTTTTGAGAGAAGAGATAAGTGAAATAGGCAGGTATCATATGGCTAAGGACCTTGTTTAAGGAGAATTGTTTTTAACCTTAAAGTCAGTGAAGATTTTAATCTGAAGTGTGATGTCAAAGATTTGAATTTAAGAAAAGCCATTCTAGCAGCCCTCTGGAAGGTGGATCAGAAAGGTGTGAAAACTCAAAGCTGAAGAGCAAGTGAAGGTCTGTCTATTGCAATAGTTGAGAGAAATACAGTGAAAACTCGATAGGATTGCCTTGTTTCTCCAGGTCTCACAAGTTTTCTGACTTCCACAGGGTGCAGTTTATAACTTTTCTATCACTTGTTTTAGTGGAAAATATTTTAATTTTCCTTCTGTGACAGGTTTCTACCTTATAAAGGGTCTGGCTTTTACAGGTTTTACTGTAATAAGGGACAGAAATGTATCAGTGGCTACTGTGTGGAGTAGAGAATCAGCTTTGAGAGATATCCTAGGGGTTTGTTGTTGTTGTTGTT
>NW_006921685.1:6080071-6085432 GCF_000298275.1 Orycteropus afer afer | reverse complement strand
GAGGAGTGGCTGGTGGGTTTGAACCGCCAGCCTTCTGGTTAGCAGTCAAGTGCTTTAGAATGTCAAGATTTTAGGACGTAATGACCAAATGAATGTGAAAAAAGTGGAAGAAATGAAAACAGAGAGAGGCGTCCTGCTTCTGGTTTGGGGGATGAGATGGACTGTGGTGCAAACAAATCATCTTGGTGGGGGAATAGAGCAAGAGCACTGAACTAAAGAAACCATGTGGCAGTGACTATAGTTAAAATAATAAACTATATTGTTTTCAAATCAAAGTTCTTTCAAGAGTAAATGGCTCTTAATTACAACTTTTCAGGACTGCTAACTTCCCACGTGAGAATATTTTAATAAATTTTAGAGAAACGTAGCTCTTTTAGTTAATAGTGATAGCACAGTCACATAGCTAAGAATGAGAGTGACTCACACAATTCTGTTACCTAATCATATGAAGTGACTAATGTTCATACAGCAAATTCATGAAACATTTCCTGAAAAACTGAAGGACAAATAAGGTACATATTTTAGTATTAATTATGTTACATTGCACCTAATTCTTGTGCAAGTAGAAATAATCTACATGCAACACACATAGTATTTACTCCTCAGAATTTCTCAGTTCTTAGACAGATAAAAGCTTTTATCCTATATAAGAAATAAAACAGTTATCATACACCAAAGTTTATTAGAGGCTACTAGGAGTGAAAGGGAGTGGGAAAAGGGGTGTCACTGTTAAGGAAGCACTGAGTTTCTATTTCTGTAATGAAAAATTTGGCAATGGATATTGGTGATGGCTCTACCACATGATTAATGTAAATGGTGTTACTAAACATTACTGTTGAAGGTACCGTTGAGTCAGTTCTGACTCACAGCGACTCTAATATATAACAGAACAAAAACTGCCCACTTTTGCACCATCCTCACAATTGTTGCCATGCTTGAGCCCATCATCACAGCTACTGTGTCAATCCATCTCATGAGAGTCTTCTTTTTGGCTGACTGGCTACTTTACCAAGCATGATATCCTTCTCCAGGGACTGGTCCCTCCTGATAATATTATCAAAGTATGAGAGATGAAGTCTGTCCATTCTCACTTCTAAGAAGCACTCTGGCCATACTTTCAAGACAGATTTGTTAATTTTTCTGGCAGTCCCTGGTGTATATTCAACATTTCTTGTCTAATTTCTTGACTGCTGCTCCCATGGGGATCAAATGTGGATATAAGTAAAACGAAATTCTTGACAACTTTAATCTTCTCCATTTATCCTGATGCTGCTAATTGGTTCATGTGTGAGGACTTTTGTTTCTTACATGTTGAAGTATAATAAATGCTGAGGACTGTAGTCTTTGATCTTCATCAGTAAGTTCTTCAAGTGCTCTTTGCTTTCAGCAAACAAGGCTGTGTCACCTGTGTATCACAGGTCCATAATGAGTCTTCCTCCAACCTTGATGCTGCGTTCTACTTCATACAGTCCAGCTTCAAGGGTTATTTGCTTAGCATACAGCTTGAATAACTATGCTGAAAAAATACAGCCATGATACACACGTTTCCTGATTTTAAACCTTCCAAATATCAAATATCTCCTGGCTCTGCTTGAACAACTCCCTTTTGATCTATGCACACATTCCTCATGAGCACAATTAAGTACTCTGGAATTCTCATTCTTCTCAATTTTATCCATAATTTGTTATGATCCTCAAAGTTGACTGCTTCTGCATACTCAATAAAACACAGGTAAACATCTTTCTGGTATTCTGTTTTTAGCCAAGATCCATCTGACATCAGCAATGATCCCTCATTCTACCCCTTCTTTTGAATTCAGCGTGAATTTCTAGCAGTTCCCTGTTGATGTACTGCCGTAACTATTTTTTAATTATCTTCAGTAAAATTATACTTGCATGGGATATTAATGATATTGTTTGATAATTTCCACATACTGTTGGATCACCTTTCTTTAGAATGGGCATAAATATCAGTCTCTTCCAGTCAATATCTTCCAAATTTATTGGCATATAGAGTAAGTGTTTCCAGTACTGCATCCATTTGTTGAAACACCTCAATGGGCATTTTGCCAATTCTACGAGTCTTATTATTCTCCAATTCCTTTAGAGCAGCCTGCACTTTTTCCTTTAACATCATCAGTTCTTGACCATAAGCTACCTCCTGAAATGGCTGAATGTTGACCCATTCTTTTTGCCATGATGATACTGTGTATTCCTTCCATCTTCTTATGTGGTTTCCTGCATCATTCAATATTTTGCTCCTAGAGTCCTTTAATATTGCAACTCAAGGCTTAAAGTTTTCTTCATTTCTTTCAGTTTGAGAAATGCTGAGCATATTCTTCCTCTTGATTTTCTAACTCCAGCTCTTTGCACATTTCATCATAATACTTTACACTTTGTCTCCTAGAGCCACCCTTTGAAATGTTCTATTCAGCTCTTTTACTTCATTATTTCATCCATTTGCTTCAGTTACTCTCTGTTGAAGAGTAACTTTCAGAGTATCTTGTGGCATCCATTTTGGTCTTCTTTTCCTTTCCTGTCTTTTTAATGACCTTTTGCTTTCTTCATGGATGATGTTCTTGATGTCATCCCACAACCAGTCTTGTCTTCAGTCATTGGTGTTCAGTGAGTCAAATCTATTCTTCAGATGGCTTCTAAACTTAGCTGTGATATAATCCAGATTGTATTTTGGCTCTCGTAGATTTGTTTTAATTTTCTACAGCTTCAGCTTAACCTTCCATATAAAGGTTGATGGTCTGTTCCACAGTTGGCCCCTGACCTTGTTCTTCTCTATCATCTCTCTCCAGAAATGTAGTCCATTTAATTCCTCTGTACTCCATTTGGCAAGGTCTATATCTATGTTGTAGAAAAAAGGTATATGCAATGAAGAAGTCATTGGTTTTGCAAAATTTTATCATGCAATCTCTGGTGTCATTTCTACCACCAAGGCCATATTTTCTAATTACCAATCCTTCTTTGTTTCCAACTTTTGCATTCCAACCACCAGTAATTGTCAGTGATCCTGACTGCATGTTTAGTCAATTTCAGACTGCAGGAGTTGGTAAAAATCTTTAATTTCTTTGGCTTTAATGGTTGGTACGTAAATCTGAGTAGCAGTAGTATTAATGGGTCTTTCTTGTAGGCATATGGTTATTATCCTATCACTGACAGCCCTGTTTCAGGATAGATCTTGAAATGCTTTTTGATGATGAATGTGACTCTGTTCCTTTCAATTCATTCCTGGCATAGCAGACCATAGGACTGTCAGACTCAAAATGGCCAATAACAGTCCATTTCAGCTCACTAATGCCTAACATATCGACTTTTGTCCATTCCATTTCATTTTCAATAACTTCCAAGTTACCTAGATTCATACTTCATCAATCCACGTTCTGATTACTAATGCATTTTTGCAGCTCTTTCTTCTCATATTGAGTCATGCCACATCAGCAAATGAAGCTCCCAAAAGCTTTACTCCATCCATGTCATTAAAGTTGATTCTACTTTGAGGAGACAGCTCTTTCCCAGTCATATTCTGAGTCCTTCCAACCTCAGGGGCTCATCTTCTGGCACTGTTATCAGACAGTATTTCACTGCTTCTTGTAAGATTTTCAGTGGCTACTTTTTTTTTAGAAGTGGTCCCCCTCTTCCTTCTTCCTACTCTTTCTTTGTCTGGAAAGTCCACTGAAACCTGTCCGCCCTAGGTGACCTTGCTGGTATTTAAAATATTGGTACCATAGTTTCCAGCATGACAGTAACACATAACCACCATAGTATGACAAACTAACAGATGAGTGGTGGAACAATACATAAGTCTATTTTGAACTTTTTGTGGTGGCTCCTACAGTATAAAATTGGCCATGAAATGAGTTGCTCGTGCTTGTGAAGGAAATTATTCAAAGTACTAAAATGATCTTTTAATAATACACCTTTTAATTAGTATGATGACACTTATTTGTATAAAAGTATCATGAACATTCACTCAATCTTCATATACAATAAAATAATCAGTAGTCTGAGAACCCTTAGGTTATCTATATCTACAGAATACAGATGACATCTATATAATGTTATTTCAGGAATAAGTACTTCTACTCAAGAGTAAGGGAGCTCTGGTAACATAGTGCCTAAGGCACTTGACTGCTAACCAGAAGGCCAGTGGTTCAAACCCACTAGCCACTCCTTGGAAGGAAGGTTGGCAATCTACTTCCGTAGTGATACTGCCTCAGAAACCCAAGGAAGAGTCACTATGAGTTGGGTCTGACTCGATGGCACATAACAACAACAACTCAAGAGTGAAGGTGCTCTGGTGTTGCAATGGTTAAGTGCTTGACTTCTAGCCAAAAAGTTGGCAATGTGAACCCACAACTGGTTCCATGGGAGAAGTGACTTGGCGATCTGCTTCCACAAAGATATCAGCCTAGGAAACCCCATACGACAGTTCTATTCTGTCATATAAAGTTGCTAACAGTCAGAATCGGCTTCACGGCATGTTTTCTCTGGGTTGGTATCTGTTAAGGAGTTAGTCCAGAAAATCTATACACATGCACAAATCACGCCTTCCACAAACAAAAACAAAAACTCTAACTTCTTATTGCTCCTGTTTCTTGTTAAAAGGGTAATCAAAGATGAAATGTATTAAAATTAGTATTTATATTGACAAAGACTAAAACCACCTATCTACTTCTTCCCCATACACTTAATTTTTGTATGTGTGTGTGATTTGGCTGCAATTTACAAAGCATATATATTTACATTCAGCAGACATATCCCAAACAGGATAGACCCCAAAAGAAAATCACCAGAGAACCAGATGGTGCCCAGCTACCACTGTCATCCACTTGAAAGGGGATCTATGTAGGAGATCCTTGATAGAGAGGGAGAACAATCTGGAACAAAACTCCAAATCATTGGAAAAAAAAAAGGGGGGGGGGACCAGGTTTGCTGGTCCGATAGAGCCGGGTACAACCACTGAGACTATGGCTCCTAGCTGTCCTTCGGGTCTGGAATCGAACCCACACCTGTGGTTTCCAGCCAAACAAAAGACAGGCATATGAGTTGAACATTTACCTCAAGTAGATACTCTCCTTCAAGAGAACAATCATGGGAGAAAAAAGGGCTGCTTATGCACAGGGAGACAGCTCAGGGGACAGAAGCCCATGGAGTGATGGACACTGGGAAGAGGTAACTGTGGGGAGGAGGTGGGAGGGGAGCTGTTGCATTGTGGTAAACTGTGGTCAATGTCCTGAGACAAAGTGTATATGAACTGCTGTATGGAAAGTGAATTTGCTCTGTAAATCTTCACCCAAATCACAATTAAAAAACAAAAAACAAAACAAAACAAAAAAACTGGATCAACTT
>NW_006921685.1:6078387-6079971 GCF_000298275.1 Orycteropus afer afer | reverse complement strand
GTAAACAGGGAACCAGAGACATCAATTGACAAATGAGGACAACTACAAACCAAAAAGAGGGAAAAAACTGTGTCATTACAGAACTTGTAGATGGTAGGGAAGTCAGGACAACTATAAGATAGAACAGACTGTCCTAAACTTGGGAAGAAAACTATAAATCACAGGGTAACCTCAAAGAAAAATGATAAACTTTCACATCAAAAAAGAGGGCCAGCATAAATAGTCAGCAAATACTAAAACAGTAGCAATGAAGGAAGTAATAACACGATTCATAAATAAAACGAGCTCAGCATAGAAAATTATATGGAACAAGGAAATCGACACCACGAAAAAGCACGTGACAAAAAATGACAGCAATGAATTCATAGTTGCCGACAGTTACGTATCTGGCAAGGGACTTATCTCTAAGATTTATAGCGGAAGATCAAACTATGGTCCATACACATAATGGAATGCTATGTGGCACTAAAGAATAATGTGAGTCTGAAAAATACCAGATAATATGGATGAACTTGGAGGACATTATGTTGAGTGAAATAAGTCAATCACAGAAGGACAAATATAGTATTAGTTCATTGTTGGAGGGTGAAGAAAAGGTTTATATATGGAGGGAAACTTTATTTGTTGGTTGCCAGATGTGGGAGGGGAGGGGAGGGGAGGGAACACTAAAAAAAAAAAAAAACCAAAAAAATAAACCCAAAATGCATTGACCCATGTCACTTTACTTCTGTGCATTTCACTGTGTATGAGTTATATTTCAATAAAATGCATTTTTCTTTTTTTAAAAAGCAGTTAACAGATATTTTGTTTTATAACACTGATTACAATCCCCACAATGTAACAGCTCTCCTCCCATCTCCTCCCTGTGGTATCCCCCTCTCTGTGTCCTCCTTACTTATGCATTCCTGCCTCCCTAGCTTTCTCCCTGTACACATGCTGCCCTTCTGATCTCCCATGGCTGATTGTTCTAAGGGAGTGCATTTCCTCTTACAGCTGTTCAGCTCATAGGCCTGTCTATTGTCTGGCTGAGCGCTAACCCATGGGAGTGAGTCAAATTTCTTCCAGGCCCAAAGGGTAACCCAGGTCATAGTCTCACAGGTTTCACCAATCTCTATCTGACCAGTAACCCTGGTCTTTCTTTATGTTTTTGAATTTTGTTCCACATTTTTCTCCCACTCTATCTATGGTCTCCAATTCTGATTCCTTTCCGAGTGGCTGGTGCTGGTAGTCGGGCACCATCTAGTTCTTCTGGTATTAGGGTTGTGTAGGTGGAGGTTTTTGTGGTTCATTGGTCCCTTGGGCTAACTGTTTCCACATGTCTTTGATTTTCCTCACTTTCCTCTGCTCCAGACCAGGAGAGACCAACAGTTACATTTTAGATGGCTGCTCATAAGCTTTTAAGACCCCAGTCTCCACTTACCAAAGTAAGATATAGAACAATGTTTTTGCATACTATGCTGTGCCACTTGACCTTGATGTCCCCAAGCTCACAGGCTCAGTGACTTACTCCCTCATGGTGTTTAGGAGCTCTGGTAGCATAGTGGCTAAGACACTTGCCTGCTAACCAGACGGCTGGTGGTTCAA
>NW_006921685.1:6072898-6078287 GCF_000298275.1 Orycteropus afer afer | reverse complement strand
TGCTAACCAGACGGCTGGTGGTTCAAACCCACCAGCCACTCCTCGGAAGGAAGGTTGGGCAATCCTACTTCTGCAGTGATACTGCCTCGGAAACCCAAGGAGGGGTTGCTATGAGTCAGGTTTGACTCGACAGCACATAACAACAACAACAACAAGAAGTTATCCTAACTTTGTTCCCTGTCAGGATTATAACGTACATGGATATTTTTATAGCACATACAAATACATATGTAGGAATATTGTCTGTCAAACCTATGTATGGCCATTGGTATATCCCCACTCTCCTTACCCATACCTGATCTTCTTGCCTCTCTACTGATGCATCCTCTCGTAGACTAGTGTTTGTTATTACTGCACATGTAACAGTATTTACCTTTTTTGTCTGTACCTCTTGTCCACCTCTCAACCCTCCTTTTTCTTAAGTTTTATTGTGCTGGTCATACACTTTTGTTCTGTTACCTTTCCCTTCACCCAAATCAACAGATGTCTCTTAACTAGTCAGCAATTTTCCCTCTCTTCCCTGGTAACCAACCAAGAAAATTTTCTTCCCTGTGTAAACCTTTCCTTGACTTTCTGTAATAAGAAACTCATACAATATTTTCCTTTTGTGACTGACTTATTTCTGCAATGAACATGGGTGTGCATTCATGACCCAGATCTCACCTCTACTTACTCCCTTTTATCAACTTGATATTAATCATCTATTTGTGTCAATTAACTTACTTTCTGACCCTAGGCAAAGAATCTCATCTCTTTGGGGCCTCAGTTTCGTCCTTAGTAAGATGAGAAGGCTGGACTTATCCATTAATTATTTTTGTGGCTCCCTTTTATCTGATGGAAACAACACATATCCATATAACTCACAGTGACTCACTGCAACACTGATTGTCAAAGGAGGAACACTCAAAATCCCTTCAATGTGCTTAGAAAACCCCACCAAAGACTATGATACCCATTAAACTGGATCCTTGCTACTCTCTATGGGAAGTCCTGGGCCATCAGCTTTGTCATCACCTGGAAGCTATTAAAAATGAGAAACCTTAAGCCCCATTGATCCTACTCAATGAGGTTCTACACTTTACCTGTGTAGGCCTCTAGACACTCTGTATGTGCATTAAAGTTTGAGAAGCAAGGGATTAGATGATTCTTGTAGCTTTAGCATGTCATAATTACATGACTTTACAGCTGGCTTCATTAGGGTAATTAATAAATACAAAAGCCAGTAGAAAGCCCTAGGCCAAGCTGTTATTTATGTTATTTTCTACAGATGTCTGTGGCTGAAAACCTCAACAGGCAAGATGGCCAAAAATGTTCATAGAACTTGACAGTGAACACATAAGATTCTTATTTACTGCTGTGCAGATGGATGCAGAGGCACAAACCTCTGGAAGGTCCATAAAAATGGGGTCCTAATCATCCTGTCCTATTTAAGTCAGTCATATGATATTACTCAGCAGGCAACGCTATGCATGTGTTTTTTTTTTTCTTTCTTTCCTCCTTCATGTTCACTCTGTGCTCCTTCAGTTATCAGTCAGATGAGACCGAGTTGCCACCATTCACATTCTACTGGAGCTTAGGATATGCTAGACTTATTTACTTTGGCAGAACTCTGTGTTACACAAAATCCCAACCATAATCTATATTTACTTTGGCAGAACTCTGTGTTACACAAAAACCATAATCTCAAGGTTGGAAGGGAGCCTTGACCTAATTTTCTATTGTTGCAGCATTCTTCTAAAAGAGTCTATCAGTCTATGCTTGACCCCTCAGATGATGAGGAACTCACTGCCACACTTAGTTTCTTCCTTTGGATAGCTCAATTTGAAGACAGAACTAAAGTCTATCTCCCTGTGGTGTCTACAAACTTTCCTACACAAAACAAATCTGATCATTTGCCATATTAATGTGTTGAGATCTCTATGATGCTTCATAAATCTTTGTCAAGGAATAAATACTATAGTGTTCTTCATATTGCCCTGCCATACATGTTGGTTAACTCCAGCGTTCAATAAGTAAACATCCTGCAATGGGCTTAGAAAACCCCACCAAAGACTATGATACCCATTAAACTAGATTATTTGCTCAAATATAAGCAACACTCCAGGTGTAGTCTATCCAAACAAAGGAGACTGTACTGCGCACTCTTTTTGTTAATTTCATATTTCCATTAATGCACTTAAATTAGCCATACTGTGCTGCTGAGTCACATTAAGCACCTAACAACAGTGCCTCAAATACATCACGGAAAAACTGATAGAATTGAAGGCAGAAATAGAAATATCAACAATAATAGGTACAGACTTCAATACCCCACATTTAGAAGATCAACAAGGAAACAGAAGACATGAACAACACTGTAACGCATGTTGACCTAGTAGACATCTATAGAATTCACCCAACAACAGCAGAATAAACATTTTTCTCTAGTGCAAATGGAACATTCTCTAGGATAGACCATATGTTATGCTATAAAACAAGTCTGAATAAATTTAGAAGGATTAAAATCACACAAAGTATGTTTTCCAATCACAATGGGATGAAATGAGAAATCATTAATAGAAAAAAATTTGTGAGAAATTAAAAAATTAAAAAACACACTCCTGAATAACCAATGTATCAAAGAAGAAATCATGAGGTAAATTAGAAGATACTCTGAGGTGAATGAAAACAAAAACAAACTGGAGTAAAACCTATTGAGTGCAGTGAAAGCAGTGCTTAGTAGGAAATTTATAGCTGTAGTAAGTGACTACATTAAAAAAGATCTCTTATCAATAAGCTAGACTTCCATCTTAAGAAACTAGAAAAAGAAAATCAAACTAAACCCAAAGCAAGTAGACGAAGGAAAGAAATAATAAAAGCTAGAGCAGTAATAAATGAAATAGGAATGGAAAAGAATTGAGAAAATCAGTGAACTCCAAAGCTGGTTCTTTGAAAAGATCAACAAAACTGACGAACATTTTGCTAGACCAACAAAGAAAAAGGTGAAAAGACTCAAATGACTAAAATCAGGAATGAAAGGGAAACATTACCACTGACCTTACAGAAATAAAAAGTATTATAAGGAAATACGATAAGCAATTATATGCCAAAATTAGATAATCTAAATAAAATGAACAATTTCTTTGGAAGATATTGATTTGAGAAGTTGTAGAAAGTCTGAATAAACCTATAAAAAGTAAAGTTATTTAATTGGTAATAAAAAAACCTTTTCCCCAAAAGAAGAAACTAGTACCAGATAGCTTCACTGTTGAATCCTATGAAACACTGAATGAAGAGTTAGTACCAATCCCCTACAAATTTTTCCAAAAAATAAAGAGAGGAGGGACTACTTCCCAATTCATTCTATATGTCAGGTATTACTCTGAGACCACAACCATACAAAGATATCCTAAGAAAAGACATACAAACCAGAATTCCATAAATATAGACATAAAAATTCTCAGAAAAATACTCACAAACCAAATCTAAAACAACAACAACAACAACCACCAAAAAAAACCCTAACTCATTGTTGTCGAGTCGAATCCGACTCACAGCAACCCTTCCTTGGGTTTCCGAGGCGGTGTCTCTATGGAAGTAGATTGTCCAGTCTTCCTTCCAAGAAGTGCCTGGTGGTTTTGAACCACCAGCCTTCTGGTTACCAGTCAAATGCCTTAGGGATGTGAAAAGGATTGTATAGATCAATTTGAGGAGTACTGACATTTAATAATTTAAAATTTTCTTATCTATGAACACAGGATATCTATCCATTTCAATCTTCTTTTATTTTTTTCCTCTATAGTTTGCAGTTTTCAGTGTACAAGTCTTACACATTTCTTGTTAAATTATCTATCAAATTTCAAATTTCCAGTTGGTTTTTTTAAACAGAAATTGACAAACTGATGCTAAAATTAATGTAGAAATGCAAGATATCCAGGAATAGTCAAAAACAATCATGAAAAAGAATAAAGTTGGAGCACTCACACTTCCTGATTTTAATATTTACTACAAAACAACAGCAATCAAGAATGTATGATATTAGCACAGCAGAAATAATAGATAACAGATCAATGAGATATAATTGGGAGTTCAGAAGAAAAAACAAAACAAAACATGTATTTATGGTCAATTGATTTTTGAAAGGGTGCCAAGACAATTCAGTTTGGAAAGAATAATCTTTTCAAGAAATGATGCAGAAGCAACTGGATATCCACATGCAAAAGAATGAAGTTAGAAAACTATCTCACATCATATTAAAAAATTATCTAAAAATGGACCAGAAATGCAAGTATAAGAGCTCAAAATATAAAACTCTTTGAAAAACACACAGGTAAATCTTCATGACCTTGGGTTGGGCAACGGCTTCTTAGATCTGACACTAAAATCAAAAACAAAAGGAAAAAAAGACTAATTGGACATTATCAAAATTAAAATCTCATGCACTTCAAACATATCATCAAGAAAGTGAAAATATAACCCAGAGAATAGATGAAAATATTTGCAAATCAGGTATCTGCCAAAAACCAAAATCAAAACTCAATCTGTTTGTTGTCAAGTCGATTCTGACTGACAGGAACCTTACAGAACAGAGTAGAAGTGCTTCATAGGGTTTACCAAGGCTGCAAATCTTTATGGAAACAGACTGCACCATCTCTCTTCCGTGAAGCTGCTGGGTGGGCTTCAACTGGCAACCTTCTGGTTAGCAGCTAAGCACTTTAATCACTGAACCCCCAGGGCTAGACATCTACTAAGAGTCTAGCATAGTAAGAACCTTAGTATATAAAGGGTCTAGACTATACAAAGAACTCTTACAACTCAACAATACAAAGAAAAACAACCCAATTACAAAATGGGCAAAGGATATGAATCTTATCTTGAAATAAGACATATAAGTGGTTAAGAAGCACATTAAAAGACGTTCAGTATCATTAGTCATTGTTGTTGTTGTTGTTATGTGCCGTCGAGTCGGACTCGACTCATAGCGACCCCTCCTCGGGTTTCCGAGGCAGTATCACTACAGAAGTAGACTGCCCCATCTTCCTTCTGAGGAGTGGCTGGTGGGTTTGAACCGCCAAGCTTCTGGTTAGCAATCAAATGCCTTAGCCACTATGCTACTAAACCAGTTGTTGTCCAGTCAGTTCTGACTCATGGCAATTCCATGTATTACAGAGTAGAACTGCTCCATAGAGTTTTATTAGCCGTAATCTTTTACGGAAGCAGTTTGCCTTCTCTTTTCCATGGAGTTGCTGGGTAAATTCCAACAGCCACCATTTAGGTTAGAAGCTGTGGTAACGTAGTGCCTAACTAGTTAAGGCTGGCAGTTCAAACCCACCAGCCACTCCTTGGAAGGAAGGTTGGGCAATCTACTTCCGTAGTGATACTGCCTCGGAAACCCAAGGAGGGGTTGCTA
>NW_006921685.1:6068173-6072693 GCF_000298275.1 Orycteropus afer afer | reverse complement strand
AGATTGCCCCATCTTCCTTCCGAGGAGTGGCTGGTGGGTTTGAACCGCCAGCCTTCTGGTTAGCAGTCAAGTGCCTTAGGCACTACGTTACCAGAACTCCTGCACACTAAGATGGCTATAATAAAATTAAAAAAAGGGAAACTGAAAAGTGTTGTAAGGCTATGTAGAAATTAGAACCTTCATACTTTGCTGGTGGGAACGTAAAATGATGCAGTTGCTTTGGAAAACAGTCTGGCAGTTTCTCAGAAAGCTAAATGTAGAGTGACCCAGCAATTTTCCTAGGCATAGCTACAAGAGAATTAAAAACATATGTCTACACAAAAACTTACACAGTTATGTTCACAGCAGCATTATTCAGAATACATTAAGTCCCCAGATTACTAACATGTGAGTTATGGCCACTCCTACTTTCCCTTTCATGTTATGTAAACCTGCCTTCACTTTGAAACAATTGAACCAATCCCTACTGGCACCAAATTCTTCATCACAATCACCTTCACTTGCTGCACATGCCTCTTTTAAATAACCTTCCTTTAGTCTAGTACTAAAGGAAGACTAAGTAAGAACCGTATGCACCTGTCCCGACTCACCTACACATTAGACTTAAAAGACACACAAAGGGAACAGATTTCACTCGTAATTAACCAAGGGACTGACTATAGTTAAAGTGAAAAAACTCAAATGCCCATCAACTGATGAATGGACAAAATGTGGTACGTCCATGCAATGAAATACTATCCAGCTATAAAATGGAACGAAGGACTGATACAGGGATAAACTCTGAAAACATTAAGCGAAGTGAAAGAAATCAGACATGAAAGGACACATATTAAATAATTTAATTTACATGAAATGCCCAGAATAGGCAAATATATAGAGACAGAAAGTAGAATAGTAGTTGCCAGTGTGAGACTGAGTAACTGCTTTTAGGTATAGGGTTTCTTTCTTGGGTTAGATACAGAGAATTTTCTTGGATTCTACAGAGAGCAGTCAAGGATGCATAAATTTGCAAATGTACTAAAACCCACTCAACTGTACCTTTATAAAGTGGTAACTTTTATCATGTATGAATTATATCTTAATAAAGCTGTTACTAAAAATATTAAAGAAACTTAAGACACTTAGTAGTGTATGTCTTATATGGATTCTAACTGAAATAAACCAACTGAAAAAAGACGTATTTGAGACAATCAGTGGACTTGAAAATAAAAATGGAATAGGGAATTCTTACTGGAGAGAAGTGGAAGACAGGTAGGATAGAGTCAGGTGACAGAGGTTTCTAAAACTAGATTTGTATAGTAATGAACAGGCAAATGAGAATCCCTGTAGGTTTTGAGAAGGGGAGCAACAGGATTAACATTTTGAGAATTATTAACCTGGCAGACTATGCAAAATTAACTGACAGAGTAGATCAAAATGGCCTGTCATGAAGAACTACAGAAATTCAAGCATGGCACGAGAGAATAGATATCAGTAACAAAGAGAAGGATCAGCTCTAAGGGTATCCATTACATTAACAGGACTGAAGAATAACCTAAGGTTTTTGCCCTGGAAGATTGGAAGAACAGTGCATTGTTAATGGAAATGAGAAAGCTGACTAACCGTTTTGGAGGTGGTGGTTGCTGGGTGCCTTAGAGTTGATTCTGACTCATAGTGACCCCATGTGACATAGCAGAACTGTCCCAGAGTTTTCTTGGCTATAATCTTTATGAAGATTGTCAAGTCTTTTTCCCTCAGGCATACTAGGTGGGTGTGAACTGCCAACCTTTCAGTTAGCAGCTGAGTGCTTAATCACTGCACCATCAGGACTTCTTTGTTTCAGAGGAAAGGGGCAAGATATGCTTGGTTTTGAATATAACCAAACTATACCCTCTGCCAGAGTCAATTACACTCATTGTGACCTCCCCACTGGGTTTCCAAGGCTGTAAATCTTTATGGAAGTAGATTGCCTCATCTTCCTCCAGTGGAGTGGCTGGTAGGTTTGAACAGTCACCCTTCTGGTTAGCAGTCAAAGGCCTTACGCACTGCACCACCAGAGCTCCTCTGGTTCTGAATAGTGAAGGATATTTACATGGCAGCATATCAATGTAATTTTCATTACATCTCTAGCATCAGATAGTTGGAATCATATACTGTAAATGCAAATTAAAGTTTGGGGTTGGAGAATCACCAGCACCGGGATCACAGTAGTAATTACAAGAAAAGATGCTTTCACTAGAGGAGATGGCTTAAAGATAAACAGAAGTATGTAGGGTTACTGGCCCAGCCTTTAAGGGTGTAAACAATCACAGGTTAGGGACAAAATCCAAAACAGGGACATTTCACGAAGGATTTTTCTGCATCTAATTTAGTAGCTAGAGCTCAAATGGATACATGCTAGAGACACAGTATAGACTACTGTGGTGTCTTTTAAACTGCAAGTCACAACCCACTGTTGTTGTTGTTATGTGCCGTTGAGTCGGACCCAACTCATAGCGACCCCTCCTTGGGTTTCCGAGGCAGTATCACTACGGAAGTAGATTGCCCCATCTTCCTTCCGAGGAGTTGCTGGTGAGTTTGAACTGCCAGACTTCTGGTTAGCAGTCAAATGCCTTAGGCACTGCCTACCAGAGCTTCCCACAACCCATTAGTAAGTCATAAAATTGATTTAGTGCATTCCACGTAGTAAGGTTATGCACTGTTTCAAAAAAACTTGCTTTAGATATATAAAAATAAGTGAAATGTGTACTGACTTCTAATGAAAATATATTTTGACAGTGGGGTTTGGGTCAAATAAGTCTGAAGAACTCTGATGTCTGGTTAAGACCACAAGCTCTGGAGCTAGTCTCTGGAGTCTGAACTCTACTAGAATTCTTTCCTAGCTGTGTGACCCTGGGAAAGCGCCTCTTTTTTTAATTTTGAGGTAACTATAGATTCACATGCAGTTACAAGAAATAATATAGAGTTTAACTAGTTTCCCCTAAAAGTAACATCTTACAAAATTATAGTACAATATCACAACTAGGATACTGACATTCATACAGGCAAGACACATAACATTTCCATCAACACAAGGACCCTTTATGTTGTCCTTTCACAGACAAAACCACTTCCTTCCCACCCAGCTCACTCCCTTCTGAACCCTTAGTGACACTCATCTGTTCTCCACTTCTATAGTTTTGTCTTTTTGACATATTATATAAATGGAATCATATAATATATAAACTTTAATATCGGCTTTTTTTCAGTCAGCATAATTATCTGGAGACTCATACAGGTTTTGTATAAATAGTTTGCTCCTTTTATTACTGAACTAATTTACACTGGGAAAGTGTCTTAACTTCTGTAGGCTTCACTTTTCTCATCTATAAAATAAGATTGTGAAGATTTAATAAGTTAATATATGTTTAACATTTAGAAATGCTTAGGACATAGAACTCAGTGAATGTTAGTTATTATTCTCTATGAGTACAAATGTAACAACGTAAATAAACCTTTATTAAATGATTATGTGGCACAGTACTAGGTGCTAAATCTCTTAGACATGTTCCTTCCATTTTTTGAGATAGTGGATATCAAGCCTTAACTCAAAAGAAAATATGTCAAGGAGCCAGTAAGTAATCTCAAGCAGGTAATATTTCACGCAAATATTATCTCCCCAATTCCAGTAATTTCTAAACCATTATCAGAGAGATGAGGAATAATGTAGGTGACTGCAAATTCACAGAATCTGTTTTAAAGACTTATAATAAGAAAAGAAAGAAATTCTGTATTTACTGAGAAACTAACTGTAGTAAATAATAAGCTTTTTATTATTTTGTTTCATCTTCATAATTTCTCTAATGAGTCTCAAAACATTTTTAGACAGAAATTAAGAGCACACAATGAGGTGAGATACAAGAGAATTGATCAATGTTGTAAGTATGATAAAATTCCACGCCAAAAATTCATCTCATATTCTATTAGTCGAGTTATAGACACATTGAATGTGAAATCATATAAGAGCCTTTTCTGCATCACTGTGAGAAAACAGTTCACCAGAAAAAGTTTCAATCTTGCCAAAAATTAAACAAACAAACAAACAAACAAAGTTAACAGTTGACATCTTCGATGTCCTAGAGTTTATTATTTTAAAAAGTAATATTCCGGAGACAGGAAGTTAGTGTTAACACTTCATCTATAAAAAAGTCAACTATTGTGGCATAGCTGTTCCACCACCAGGTAAGAAACAGAATGGAAACAGTTCAGCTGTGAAAGGCTCTGAAAAGATCTGAGCACATATATATCATGAGCTTTCTTGGAGCCTTGAAGCCAGGATCCTTCCAGACTCTGAACGGTTTTATCATATTGCAGGTTTTACTCCATTAACCATATTTACTCCTCATACAAGTACTCATTTACAAAGTTGCCAGTTACATAATAAAGGTTTAGCATTGCACATAACTTTGAAACTATGATTAAGCACATGAGTTGAGAGAAGTAGAAAATGAGAGATGAAAAACACATGAAATAAGGACTCAAAAAAGTTAACAAGTGAAAGT
>NW_006921685.1:6062472-6067531 GCF_000298275.1 Orycteropus afer afer | reverse complement strand
TCTCTTCTCTAATAGACTTTGAGAACATATGGAAATTAAAAAGAAAAAAAAATGAGCTGCATTCTCTAGTAGCTTTGAAAACGTATTATACAACTGTAATATTTATACTTAATTTCATAAAACTTTGTGAAGTTCACATGTGTAAATTTGTACTGAATAAATTATTCTCAAAGAATAAAGAAACGATAAGTGATTATTAGAGCTTCTTGGTACCTAATATATAATGGTGATGATCATGGTAATGATAACAATAGCAGCTAACATAATAGCAAACACTCTAATAAATCAACTCCCTCTTTTTCTTTTTTTAAGGACTGTCAATCAAATAGATAATACTGACTTTTTAAAAAAATTAACTACATGTAATCAGTTACATTAAAAGCAGAATCAAATATGGGATAAAAAGCTATCTTGCATACAGGAAATGGGATTATAATTTGAATTTATATTCAATGGACAGAGCTGAAGAAGACAGTATTGCTGGGCATCATTAGAGAGAGAAAACTGCTTTGGTTCTGTCCAACCCATTACCAGTGAGTCAAATTTCAATTTATAGCAACTCTATAGGACAGAGTAGAATTGTCTCATAGAGTTCCCAAGGCTATAATCTTTATAGAAGCAGACTGCCACATCTTTCTTCTACAGAGTGGCTGGTGGGTTCAAACTGCTAACTTTTCTCTTTGTCACAAGTGCTTTAATCACCGTGTTGCCAGGCTCCTTTAGGTTCTGTTTACTGTGAGCTCATCTACTAAGGGCAGTACTGTTCCAGGTTGGATAAGTACACCAAATTTAAGATTATCTCTGTTCTCAAGGAGTTTATACTTTCAATGGAGTGATACACAAGAATTAGAGAACATGTAAAAATCCTTAAGCTCCAACTTCAGCAGGACTTGACTGAATGGAGAAACGGAGTCAGGATGATCTGAAGAGTACTTGGTGGTGGTCCCACTTAGACTGAAAGGGGTGGGCAAGTAGCAAAGGGGGAGGGAAGGCAGAGAGTAAGTATTGTGGGTGGAAGGACACAGGGAAAAAATTGGAGAGGAGAATTTGGGTGGCTGATGTAGAGAAGGGCAGTTCAAAAGGCCAGACTAGGCAGAGTGACAGGTGGACTGGGGAGAATGCACTAGAGCCAGGGGTAACTTCAGCTGCCTGGGAAAATGGGAGGATGCAAAATAATACAGAAAAGTGGAGCCAATTTTCCTATTTCTGTTATAAAACGTGCAAATCACCTTGAGCTCTATGAAATGTCAGGAGCCAATTACAGAAGAAACAGATTGGCTTAGGGAGCCTTGCGATGTTAGAATATATGTGCTACTTTTCAAAACTATTCTACCAGAAGGAAGGTGATTCCACCAGAAAAGAAGGCTATTCATGTGACAAAGCTTTCAATGTCATGGAGTCTACAAATCAGAGCAACATCCCACACCAGAATATTAGATTCCTGGAATCTGTGTGTTTTTGATTGCTGTGAAATTCACATAATTTTTTTTACACGGGTGATAAAAACATTTACACCTTCCCAACAAATGAAAAAACAGCCATAGAAAATACTTGATAGAATGTCCTTTTTAACACATTACTTAAATCTTCTAAAAGAGCAATGTAAACGTACATTAATGGTACTTTACAAAGAACGACAAGTACAAAGATAATAAATGCAGGACTCTGGGAAAAAAAAAAAAAGAATATTGTATGAAATACTTGTATAAAAAGTCTGGCAAATATGCTTACTAAAGTTACTGCTATGGAAAGTAAAACCTAAAGCTGACACTCCCTTTTACAGAAAACAATCAAAAAGCAGTTAGAAAATTAGAAAAAAGCTGAAAGATGTTGGTGTGGCACGCACCTTCTGTATCATCACGCATTTGCTCCACCAAATCTGTCAAATCCTCCCAAGAGTCTTTGCAAACGGCAAAAGAAAGGAAAAGAAAGAAAAAATGTCATGCAAGCCAAGAAAGAAAAGTGCGATTAAAAACAAGGTTTCAAAAGAGATAACTGAAAGGGAGGTTCCTAGAACTCAAAATTCTTTTTCATTAATCCAGAAATTAACAGTGAAAAGGTCTGATAATATATCCAAGGAGGAACAGGCTATAAACAATGATAAGTAAAGATATCAACAATGAATACTAAAGATGTCTCAAAACTACGACATCAAGTAAGTTTCAAATAGAAGGAAACAAAGATGTATATCCCACAAAAAAATTATGAAGATTTTTTTTTCACTGAAAATCAAAATTAGGCTTTTGTATTCTAAGTGTAGTACATTAATCTCACTCAAGATTTATTTTTATCACTTCAGTAAAGCTGAAAATCTTGTGGAATATTTTTTAGACTCAAGAAAAATGATGCAAATTAGTGACTTTTCATAAAATAAAAAAAAAATCCAAACACATTTCTTGTCCCCATTCCACCAATTCTCCTTCCCCAAAACAAATATAAAGAAAGGATGCTGCTTTGAAGATAGACAAATCAGTTATAAGTCAATAAAGCCAATGTTTATTCAATTTTAGGACTGACTCTTCTTACTATAAAAATTCAATGTTCTTACACACAGTCTATTCCGTGTGAGGTAAAAGGACAGGAAAGAATGCAAAGGTTACAAACAAAATCGATAGTTTCTTCTCTTAAAGATAAAACCACTAGTATGTGTGTATATATATATATATATATATATATACACACACACACACACACTTTTGAAACTATATTCCAGAAAAACTTTTCACTTTTCTGTAAACGGGTTCTTAAGCAACATTATAATATTCCACTAAACTCATAATCTGCTCACATAATTCAAAGTACTGATTCTATTTCCATCTTCTACTTTATGTAGTGTATTGTTACAGTTCATTTTATTTCCTTTTTTGATTTCAACTCTAATAACCATTCACAAAAATTTGGCAAAACAACATTAAAAAGAAAAGGTTGACACTCACAATAGATTTGAGTCTTGCATTAGTACTTTCAATGTTAAACAAGAGAAAATTTGCTTAGGCTGAGTGATGGAGAAGAAATCCTTAAGGGCATAGACCATGTTAGCTCTTAGGTAGCATTTTTCTCTAGTATCCCAGAGAGTGATAGAATTTAACTCTTACACCTGTATACTATTAAAAAACCAAACTCACTGCCAAGTTGATTCTGACTCATAGCAACCCCCACTGGGTTTCCAAAGCAATAAATCTTTAGGGAAATATATTGTCCCATTTCCTTCCACGGAGCAGCTGGTGGGTTTGAACTACCAGCCTTCTAGTTAGCTCTTCTATTCCGTGTGAGGTAAAAGGACAGGAAAAAATGCAAAGGTTACAAACAAAATCGATAGTTTCTTCTCTTAAAGATAAAACCACTATCTCTTCTCTAATAGACTTTGAGAACATATGGAAATTAAAAAGAAAAAAAAATGAGCTGCATTCTCTAGTAGCTTTGAAAACGTATTATACAACTAATATTTATACTTAATTTCATAAAACTTTGGGAAGTTCACATGTGTAAATTTATAACGAATACATTATTCTCAAAGAATAAAGAAAGGATAACAAAAAAGGAGAAAATAGGTGAAAAAGACTTTGTCTAGGAAATGCCTTTTTTTTTTTTAAATTTGTCACAGAGGCCATCATAGAATCTGAAGTGATTAATAATTTGGAACCATCGTCTGGGAAAATAATTTGCCTTTTGTCCTACTCTTATTAGTTTACTAAGTTATCACTGTAATTACCACATATGATTTACAAGTGGGCTGTAAGGGTAAGTTCTGGTTATCTTACAAAGATGCACAAAAAATACAAATACGAAAAAATTAAATTTTAAATTTAAATTCAGATAACAAGGAAGCAGACTGGGATTCAGGTAATGTGATGTTTGATTAAAGCAGGACTTACTTGAAAACTAGGTATACATAGATTAGCTGGATGGATCAGACCAATGAGGATCCAAAACGCAACTCGTTGCCTTCTAGTCGATTCTGACTCATAGTGACCCGACAGGACAGAGTAGAATTGCCCTATAGATCTGTCCTGGAGGAAGTGCAGCCGGAATGCTCCTTGGAAGCGAAAATGGCCAGACTTTGTCTCACCTACTTTGGTCATGTCAGAAGGGACCATTCCCTAGAGAAGGATACAATGCTTGGTAAAGTGGAGGGTCAGCGAAAAAGGGGAAGGTCCTCAGCAAGACAGACTGACACAATGGCTACAACAATGGGCTCAGATATAGCAAGGATTGTGAGGCTGGCACAGGACCGGGCAGTGTTTTGTTCTGTTTTACATGGGGTCGCTGTGTTTCAGAGCTGACTCAATGGCACCTGACAACAACAACAATCTCTACGGAAGGAGACTGCCACATCTTTTTCCTGCAGCGTGGTGGGTTCGAACCTTCTATTTTTCAGTTAGCAGACAAGTGTTTAACACTGCACCACCAGGACTCCAGGTGAAGATAGGTCATGTAAAAAGAATGCACGTTATCTATTTAAAACTACTCCCAATTCAAAATTCTAGAAATTGGCAATTTAAAAAGTAAGTATAAGAGTGCAGCATAGAAAACCTAGGTTAAATTCCCTGACTTCGGTCAACATCTCAAATAAGTCACTTTATAAACAGAGGAAGAAGAACGTGATGGATCAGATAATAAGCTCAGGAGCTGGAAAACTCAGGCTCGCATCCAGCACTACCCCTTTCTAGCTGTATGACCTCGGTCCAATGACTTAATCTCTTTTGCTTAGTTTCGTCATCTGTAAAATGGGGCTAGAAACAGTACCTATCTTATAACATTGTTTGAAGAACAAAAGAGTGAACATAGGTCCAAAATCTTTTATTTGACTATTTTCTGGCCAAATTTATTTTGAAATTCAGAAATTCTTGCTATTCTTTCTCTAATTGTTGGAGATGTTCGTTTAAAGTGTTGATTTTGGCTCTTTCTTCTCTTTTGATGTGTGCACTTATTGCTTTAAATTGGCCTCTGATCACTGCTTTTGCTGGGTCCCAAAGATTTTGGTATGTTGTGTTTTCATTCTCATTTGATTCAAGGAATTTTTGAATTTCAATTTTGATTTCTTCTCTTACCCAGTCTT
>NW_006921685.1:6055606-6058587 GCF_000298275.1 Orycteropus afer afer | reverse complement strand
CTGTGTCTGTGTTAATTGGTTTCCCTTTTCTTTGTTGAAGAGGGTCTGTGCAATCCTTCTGCCTAGTCCGCCATCTTGCCCCGCCTCTGAAATTCAGAACTTCTTAAATTTTGAAAAGGTGAAATGGTACATATAAATGTTACTTATCCCCTTGCAAGCTCTGGGATAGCACCCTATAATCAAGCACATTAATATTCTTCAGGGAAATATATGAATATTTACATTATATTGGATAAAAAATATGTGTATATGTGCATGTGTGTATTCTAGTCTATTTGGATCAGGTTTTACACCAAATGAGTTCAGGCAAACTTATGAAAAATGTTTTTTCAGTTTTTTTATGGATTTTGAAATTCTGGACCTGTATATGTAAGAAAGTATCTCACATAGAAAAAGCACAATATACGAGTTCCCAAAAACCAAAGTCACTGCTGTTCAGTCGATTCCAACTTATAGCAACCCCTCCTTGGAGGGTTTCTAAGGAGGTATCTCTACAGAAGTAGATTGCCTAGTCTTCCTCTGAGGAGTGGCTGGCAGGTTTGAACCGCCAGCCTTTGAGTCAGCAGTCAAATGCCTTAGGCACTATGCCACCAGAGCTCCTGTTTTCATATACAGGTTAGCCACTATCATTTTATAGTAAATTAGTGCTAGAATACATTATATGTAGGTATATCTACAACGTCACTTTGTTATAATCCTCTGACAATCTGCTAAGATTTTTATGTATCATGTAGAATTATAGATTTCATAAGAATGTACTCTCTCAATGGTATATAACTGCTCTATAGACTTGTTATGTGACCTTGAAAAAGACAATAGGGTGAATATTGCCCTTTTATGTTTCATTTTGTTTACTAGAAAATGTATTTATTACCTAATAAAATTAAAACTTCCCTTATTAAAAAGTAAAATATAAAAATTCTCCAATATTTGGGCAGATTAGAGCTCTGGAAGGTACATGCCTAGGTGGGAACAGGTGGTGGATACAAGGTATAGGTGTTCTCAGTGTGTCCCATCTAGAGCACTATTCTATTCTAACCAGGTATCTTTTCTGTTTTGTTTTTAAAGTGAAGGGTCCTTTAGTTACAAGAAAAGGAGCTCTGGTGGCATAGTGGGTAAGACATTTGGCTGTTAACCAGGTCGCCAGCAGTTCAAAGCCACCAGCTGCCCCATAGGAGGGAGATGAGGCAATCTACTTCCACAAAGATTTATAGCCTTGGAAAAGCAATGGGGGTTGCTATGAGTCAGAATCGACTCAATGGCAGTGAGTTTGGTTTGAGTTAGTTACAAGTGCTGCAGCAATGAAATTAATTTAAGAGAACCCTATTCCCCTTAAAGGTAAAATGTCTGTTTTTATTAAAGTTGTTCTCCACTTTACCTTGGTATGCTCAAGATACTGTTGTAATTAAAGAACGGATACTATGCTATTCTTTTACAACCCCAAAAAGGGGTTTGTAATAGATACTTTTAATTTTGTCTTTTGAAATAATCAAATTATTCAAAACTAAAATGTCTTGTTCTATCTATATCTATATATTCAAAATAAATTAAACAAAAACCAACAAAAATGCATCTAATATATTGTTAGTCAAAGTGGTGGATGGTGCATAGACAACTCTTAATTCTTTACCAACATATTTTATTTTCCGCATGTTAACACTCTGTGACCCTCAGTATATATTTTTGCCTGGACAAAACACTATATGAATATTAATTCTTCCCACAACATATTAAATAGAAAAATGTCAGCAAGAAAAAGGAACAGGAGTTCCAGCAAGATGGCGGACTAGACAGAAAGACTGCACAGACCCTCTTCAACAAAGAAAAGGGAAACCAATTAACACAGACACAGAAGATAATCTTGGACCCCTGAGCCCTGAAGGGAAGGATATAGAAGTGGACTAAACCCCAACTAGCAGAAGAATTTGCGTGAAAATACCAAAAAAGGAGACATACAGAGCTGAGGTCTGGAAGTGATCGTGAGCTACCCTGACGGCACAGACAGCTTGGAGATTACCAAGTGCTGGTAGGACCTAAGAATTAACCTAAAAATCAACCTGCTAGCAAGGGACTGCACACAGGACTGTGCACAGTGGCTGGGGAACAAACGGAGAAGGTGAAGAGAAAGGTGGGCTGAACTGTGGACTTTTGCCGGTCCGGAGGATGCCACCATTTTGAAGGTCTAAAAAGCGGCTTGACTATTTTGGATATCTAAAGAGACAGTGCTCTCGCAGATTCCTGGGGCTTAAGAACACATTCGCTTTCCAGCAACCCCAAGGACACTCGGGACCTGCAAGGCTGAAAAGGTACCACATTCCTCTTGTTACTCTTACACCCAACACCCACTTGGTAAAGGGAGGTGTGGCCATCCACCACTCCCACCTACCTTCTGGGCCTACAGGAACTCCATCACAGTCTGTGTGCTCAGACAGAGCCTGGGTGCCCTGCCCTGTCCTCCACCAATTTTTTTTTCTCTCTTTTTTTATTTTTATTTTATTCTTTTTCGCTTTCTTTTTGCTGGTGATTAGTTTGCTGGTATTTGTCTGTTTTAAACAACTAATATTATTAATACTTTTGTCCTTTTTATTATTACTCTTAATCTTCGCCTACCAGGTCCTAGTTTTCAGCATTTTTTCTTTTTCCTGTGACTGGTTGAAATTTTTTTTTTCATTTTTTTCCCCCCCTTTTTTCTCATGATTAACCCCATTCCTTGTTTAACTTTTTGCATTTTTCCCATTTTTATCTTCATTTATTATTCTCCTTCCCTACTTTTTGTTTTCTTAGTGCCCTATCTCCAGATATTGCAGGTTTTCTGTTTTTTTTTCTTCTTTTTTCCCTTTTTTTGGTTACTGTTGCTGTGTGATTACATGCTGTGTTTTTCGTCCATGGGCTTTTAGTTTTTTTATGGTCATTCAATTGTAATTTGTGTCTAATTGAGTGAGAGACAACAACAGTCCCCATAAGACACAACTACACCCACA
>NW_006921685.1:6027456-6050388 GCF_000298275.1 Orycteropus afer afer | reverse complement strand
CACACCTGTGGTTTCCAGCCAAACAAAATACAGGCATATGAGTTAAACATTTACCTCAAGTAGATACACTCCTTGGAGAGAAAAATCACGGGAGAAAGAAAGGCTGCTTATACACAGGAAGACAGCTCAGGAGGCAGGCGTGTATGGAGGGTTTGACACTGGGAAGAGGTAACTATGGGGAGGAAGTGGGAGGGGAGCTGTTGCATTGTGGTAAACTGTGGTCAATGACATGAGAGAAAGTATATGTGAACTGCTATATGGAAAGTAAATTTGCTCTGTAAATCTTCAACCAAATCACAATATAAAAGAAAAAAAAAGAAAAAGGAACACATTAAGTTATCAATACTTGAGCCATGTAAAAAATAATGAATACATGCGGAAGGAAGACTGGACAATCTACTTCCATAAAGATTTACTGCCTTGGAAACCCCTTGGGGGTCACTATGAGTCAGAAGTGACTCGATGGCAGTGAGTTTGATTTCTTGTTTTTTTGGTTTATGGTGATCAAATGCAGTCAAGTCTGCAAAGTTTGCAAAGATATAAATTCATATATATTGCCCTCGAGAAAGCCTAAATAACTACAATACATGGTAATAGGAATTGTGAAACGAGAAGTTAAGTTTAGAGCCCTAACACAGGTGAATAGCTAGGCGAGTCTGGAATACTAGGGAGGACAGGGCCTAATGGAAGTGAGCGGATGAGACAAAGACCCTCCCTGATCAGTAGACCTTCTGACTTCCCGCCTGAATGGCTGCACTGGTAGAAATAAAGTCTCTGATCCATCTCCGCTGGAAAGCTGCTCCCCACAGATAAAAATGCAGTGTATCTCATACAAGAAGCCCTGGTGGCATGGTGGCTGAAGTGCATGGCTGCTAACCAAAGGTTTGCAGTTTGAACCCATTAGCCATTTCATGGGAGAAAGATGTGTCAATCTGCTTCTGTAAAAATATACTACCTTGGAAGCTCGTTCTACTTTGTCACATAGGGTCACTATGAGCCAGAATTGGCTGGATGGCAGTGGGTTTTATTTTGTTTTGTGATATCTCATACACATCCATAGGAGACCACACACACACACAAAATAAATAAATCCCAGCAGCTTTGTCCTCTCACAAAGCAAACTCTAGCAATCTTAGAAAGGAAGACATTTCTCACTGTGCACTTGTCAATAGCTTTAAAAAAGAAAAAAATTATCATGCAGTTCACTGAACCAAACGTCTTTCAAAAGCACAACTGTATTCTTAGGGAAGTTCAGATTTTAATGCAGTATTAGAAAACACAAACAACCATTGCAGTGAAAGACAAAATCAAGTTGAAAATAAGTAGTAAGTATGAAAGTTCATGATATGATGCTATTGAAAAAAAATTGTTTTTGATGTTTAAAGCAGCTTGGCAACGTGTATAATAATTTTACATTACTATTTGACTCAGATTTGGCTTCTAGAAATGACAGCTGGTAAAGTGTTCACGCTACACAAATGAGGTATCAAAACTGTTAGTGAGGTTTAGAAATAATCTAAATGTCTATAATAGGGGAACAGTCGAAGTAATAAAGGTACATCCAAACAACTGAAAGACATTAAAAGGGATGCTACAGATTTCTACTTACTAATGTGGAAAGATACTGCAGAGTCAAAAAACACGGCCATACAGCCAGGTATGGTATGACCTTACATATATAAAAAGGTGAACTCTGTTCTGGAGCCAGGCAGCTGCATGTATCCTTGAAACTATTGCCCTATTAAACCTTAAAATCAAAATTATCTCCTAAAGTCTTCTTAAAACCAAACAGTAGTTTAGCTTAACTAGTGAAGAATGTCTGCCTGGACCATTATGCTCTTTTAAGATCTAGATGGATCACAACAACAGGAATTCGAAAAATTAGACAGGAACCTTAGGGGGCAGTGAGTTCATGTTAATAGGGGAGGAACAACTCAGAAAAGGAGGCTAAGAATGGCTGCTCTACTAGAAGAATGTAATTAGTGTCACTGAATTGTACATTTAAAATTATTGAACTGGTGTGTTTTGCTGTATACATTCTCCACGATAGTAAAAAGCATTTTAAAAATGTGACCTCTGTGTATATATGAAAAAAGAGAACCTGGAAAGATGGTTACTAAATGTTAACTGTGGTTATCTTTAGGTGTTAGAATTTTACTCTGATATGTTATACTTTACTGTATTCAATAACTCATAATGCAAATATATCATTTCTAGCTATAAAAATAGTTATTTCCATTAAAAATATATTTGTAATAATACTAAAGATATTTTCTAAAAATATCTCCACCACATTGACATTTTATTTGAAGGAGATTTAATTATGATGAAAAAAAATTGATTTAGGGGCTATTTGGTAATAAGTATGTATCATTGTTACTTACAATGTGTTTCAAATCCTTCTATTTGCTCTATGGAAAAGTTCAAATATCAGAAATTGAAAAGGAACAGATTTCAGTATTTATTCTCCACAAACACTTCATTGCAGCCATAGAGGGTTGTTGAAGTTGGACAACCATGATGGGAAAAGGTGTCCCATCACATTCTCCACACCCATCACTGCCCTCCCCCTAAAATCATACATCACCAAAAAATTAATACATAAAACAATACAAAACCTTAACTGAAGAGCAGGGAATACTGTGGGCGTTCTCCAATGACAGCACATGCTCTCTCTTCACGTGGGGCTCACAGGCTTGAGAATCACCCACCTCGAATTCTAGTCTGAGCTCCATCGCTAATTAGTAGCTATCTGATCTGGTACAGCATTTACCACTGGGAAATGATGAATATTTCAGTGATTTGTTTAGGACAAATGACTTTTGGGCATAAGAAGTGGATAACCCAGAGTAGCTCTGGTAGTGTAGTGCCTAAGGCACTTGACTGCTAACCAGAAGGCTGGCGGTTCAAACCCACCAGCCACTCCTCGGAAGGAAGGTTGGGCAATCCTACTTCTGTAGTGATACTGCCTCAGAAACCCAAGGAGGGGTCACTATGAGACGGAGCCGACTCGACAGCACATAACAACAACAACAACAGTTAATGTGGACTCCATTAAGAAAAGCACAAATTAAAAAAGTTAAAGCAAAAGCTCCATTCTAAGAAAGTGCAGAAAAGGCACAGCAATAAAGAGCAAAGTGCACTATGATCAATGCCAGTGCACTAACACAAACACGGGGCATGGGTCAGGGCATCAGGAAGAAACAGAAAGTAGATATGAACCAAGAGGGAGAACCCTGATTTTAGGCCCAGCACATATTATCATCAGACTCAGAGGGATTAATGCAGCTGTTTTGTGGTTTAAATAAGAGATTAGGGTACAAGTGGTTATCTGCTGATACTTCTCACCCAGATTTAGGATTTTATAAAACCCTGGGAGGCTAGGTGGATAAGACTTACCTCAAAAGGGTGGCCAGCCAGGTTAATTATTCCCAGGGCAGACAAACAGGAAGGGATGATTCTGCCCAAAGAACTTTGCTCAACAGGCTTTTAAGATGGTATGAAAAGCTGTAACTTTCTCACTTTGAGAAGTTTACAAAGACTGCCTTATGTGCATGTAATCACAAGAGAATCTGACAATATAAATCTCAGTCTAGCCCGGCTAGTGTCAAATTCCAATAATCTCACCAATGGCAGATAACGAAAGGGGGTGTGTCAAAGTGAAAGCAAACAACAGTAACATAGTAACATGATTCTGTGAAAACAAGAATCCTGACAATCCATGTCTTATACACTGTGAGCTACCCCTGCACTGCATACAGCGTTCCCACAGCTAAGAAAACAAACACAGATCTATGGCCCAGAAAAACTCAAAATGTCTAATGGAATGTATTAGATACATGTACAATGTAGGAAAATTACACTGAGAATCCAATCCAAAGCAGAAGCTCCACCTTGCAGGACTGCTCCTGTTTGTGGGTGTGTGAAACTCTGCCATGGAAGGTACTTAATGAGTCAGATGGATGGATGGTTGCATATGTATCGTTTTCATAAATTTTTTTTTCTTTAAAAATAGCATTGTTTTCTGATTATAGTAATATATCCTGTTGTAGACTACTTTAAAGATGTAAAGAAATATGAAGATTATTTTTAAAAAATCCTGTAATGCCATTATCTAGAGATAACCAGTTTTTACATTTCTTTTTATTCGTGTGCATTTTAAATATTCTTGGGATGGACCATAGTGTAAATGTGGTTTGGGAGCCAGTTTTTTAAACATTATCCCATGCCATTAAATATTCTTCTATAACACAATGTTTCATGTTTGCTGTATAGATGGTCTGCAATTTATTGAACAATTTCCCTGTTAACCCACTGCCAGTGAGTCAACCTTAACTCACAGTGACCTCCTTTGGGTTTCCAAGGAGGTAAACCTTTACGGAAACAAACTGCCTCATGTTCTTTCCATATAGCAGCTGGTGGATTTGAACCACCAACCTTCTGGTTAGCAGTCAAATGCCTTAGGCACTGTGCCACCAGAGCTCCTTAATTTCCGTTAGGCTATTTAAATTGCTGTCAAGGTTTTGCTACTATATATCACAATACTGTGACAAATACACACATATGAACTTTCTGCCTATGTCACCAATTATTTTCTTAGGATGAATAATCACTAGGAATTAATTTTTAAGTTCTTGATTGTGGTAGTTAAGGTTGTGTATCAACGTAGCTGGGCCTGGTTGAGTGGCTGGGCAGCTGATGGTTGTTATTCCCCATGATGAGATTGTCAATCAATTCCATGGTGGAAGCTACTGGAGTAGCTGAATAGCAGCTTTAGAGATAGCAGCAACAGCTTTGAGGAAGGTCTGTAGCTTATGGCATGCTTGAACCCTGCACGTAGCCGAGCCGTTGTTCAGCAGCCTGCCATGTTCTACCAATCGTGCGACTTTCAATGGACCTGAATCAATGGCCTGCCGTGTTGGTTGGTAACATTGGGACTGTGCCTTTTTACTTGTCGACCTTGGGTTTGTCAGCATCAGCAGCCGGCAGCTGTCTGAGTAAAGAGACACCTCTTGCTTCAGTGGGCTGGGAGCAAGAGGCAGAGCTGAAGCCCAAGGTTGAGGGGCTTGCACCCAGCCTCTAGAGCCTGGTACTTTAAACTCAGATTTCTTCCAAACTGTAAAAGAATAAACTCCTGTTTGCTAAAGCCATCCCATTTATGGTATATTCCTATCAAAACTGCAAACACACTGCCTCATGTAACCAAACCAAAACACTGATGAACACTGAAAGAGTAATTTCCAAAAAGGCTTGCAATGTAGTAAATTACTTAGTGTGGCTTTTCTATCCATAAGTCTTTGTAAACTCCAAGGTGGGAATTGCTAGTAGCAACTGAGGAGATCCTGGTTTTAAAGTTGCCCACCTGGGTTATTTCTGTTGGGCGTGGCACAATACAATGTTCTGGGAGGTTCCCACTCTCTCTCACGTGCTTAGAGTTCTGATGCTGTGATTGGCTAGTTTGACCACGCTTCCGGGCTCAAAAAGGAGGCCTTCTGGAGGCAGAAGTCTCTCTCTGACTGCTGGTGGAGGAAGATGTGCTGCCGAAAGAGACACGCACCCCTGAAACAGACACGTGCTGCTGGGAAAGAGACGCAAGAGACACGCATTGCTGAGTGAGACACCGAGGGACCAGCACTGCTGGGAAAGAGACTGAGCGTTCTTCCTGAACTTGAGTTGTCGCCTGGTGCTTCCCTAATAAACCCCATAATCTGTGAGTTCTTTGTGGCCACTGCAGTGAATTATCGAACCCAGGAGAGAGCTGGTGGGTGCTTTGGGAGGAACGGTTGGTGAAAGGGCTGGAGGGAGGCACATGTCTGGCCTTGTAGGAATAGACCTTAGGTTACTGCTGGTAATCCTGTCTTCCTCTTGTAAGGTTAGAGGAGGTCGGAACATGTGGCCTCCTTGCCCTTTTTGCAAGGCTATACCAATTTATACTCTTATAAGCAAAGCTCCTGAATTTTACACATACCTTCATCAGCACTAAATCTTATTCATGGATAGATTAAAAAAGAAAAAAAAATTACATTATTTGAAACAGATACACTCTCTACTGTTTTCCAAATGAGATACAGTGAGTCTGGAAAATGAGATAGGTGATTAAAAAAAACAGAAGGAGGCAATTAAAAAAAAAACCCGAAACCATGAACTAAATTGTAATTAGTTAAAAACAACTAAGGGAGGGATTCCAATAATCTTTTCTTTTATTTTAGAACTCTTTTCTGTGGTTATGGGGCATTACTGAGTTTATCTAGAGTTGCTGGGCAGAGACCATAAATAACACACAGCACTACGAGGCCCTCTGAAGGATGCAGAAGAAAGGTTATGCTCCAAAGGACTGCCTACGTATTTCTGTAAATGACGCATTGAGTAGATTAAATAACTGGGGAGTAATTCCAAATGTATTTAAATAAGTGACACAGTACCCAACGACTCAGGAGATGAAGGGAGTCAGGGGTCCTTTCCTTTTCCTGACTTAATATCAGTGTGAAGAAAACCTCAAGAGGCAACAGTACAACAATAATAATCAGGGTTTTGGTGAAGGACAGAATCAATACATGGCAGGAATAAGTATACTGAAAAGAAGTTCGAAAAAACACTGCCTATATAAAGTCACTTAAAGGAGGGTATGGGAATGCTTGGCTAAAGAGTTAAGGATTTGATATTGCTACTAACTCAAACAATCCCTAATTAGGAACATACTGCTACCACAAAAGGCTTTTCACATCATTTTTGTACATCAGCTTGAGAAACACTTTATATTTAGCATATAAAGGTGCTGTCTGTCAGACAGCCTAATTTTGGTAGAGTGCTAATTTTTGCTGTTTGGCTGTGTCTGCCCAACTATTTAAGTATTTCCACATACTTTATAAGATTGAGCAGAAAGAAGAAAAAGAAAAGAGTATATAAAAACATCAGGTCATTTAATTGATGACAATCAACTTGGTGGCCTTACTTGGATGCTCACTGGATTTAAACTTTCCAACACTTTAAAGTATGTTCTAATGTTAACATGTGTTCAATTATATGTAAAACTGCTGGAAATATGTCACCAAAGACTGGGAAGAAGACTTTCCTTATTATAAGCAAGTCAATTACTGGACTTAACGTTTACTGAATTCTGGTATTGGAGTCCTGCACATGGGTTGAGTCATGGCTGTCTGAGTTTGAATCCTTGTTCTACCACTTGCTAGCCCTCCGAATGTCAGTTTATTTATAAATTGGTGCCAATAATAGTACCCAGGCTCAAAGGGCTGTTGCAAGGATTAAATGACACAGCAAATTTCCTGGTACAAGTAACTGCTCAATAAACAACAGCTTCTCCTCCTGCTAAACCACTACTAATTTTTCAAGAATGCTCTTTGTTAAATGGAGTCCTGGCTGGTGCAAACTAGTAGCTAGACTACTAGCCAAAAGGGTGATGGTTTGAACCCATCGAGGGGTGCCTAGGAAGACAGGCTTGGAGGTCTGCTTCTAAAAGGTGACAGCCTTGAAAACTCCATGGGGCAATTCTACTCTGCAACACATGGGGTTGCCATGAGTCAATTATGTTCAATATACAAGGTTGCCTGAAACAGGGCTCTTGAATTAAAATGAAAATATTCCTTTCATGAAGATTCACCTGGCAGTGAATGAAAAATGAACCAGTATAAGGAAGACATGGATTTAGAAAAAAGCTGAAAAGTTTAAGTAACATGCTCAGATCTTAGCAGTTGTGGAAATGAAAATGAAAGACAAAATAGACTATGGTGGGGAATAGAAAACACATATACCTCTTTACACCCTAAATATACATACATACATACATATGGGCCTTAAACACAGAAGACTGCTGTTTAATCATAAGAAAAAACCAGATGCCTTAAATCTGGTTTACATAATTTTACACACACACACACACACACACATATCTGTGTATGTATGTAAACAGGTGTTTTATTAAATACAGAAAGGGCATTTACAGTTCAATGAAGTGATACTTCTGATACCATTAACATATGTTTATTTATGAAAACAACTGAAGCTTTGATTTTTCATCAACTTCAATTATGTGGTTTCATTAAGAACTTTTTGAGCATCACATGTCTGTAAGAAATGCATGTTCATCATCTGAAAGCTAAGGAAAGGGTCACATACAAATGAAAACATGAATTCAAACCACAGATTTATACATTTAGGCTATTCAATACCAAGAGCAATAGTGGTTTTTATTTTTCTATTTGATCAGGGAAAACCAGTTGTTATTAAGTCTTATTTAAGAGATCTATTAAACCTCACTCATTACATAGTTTAATATATGCTTATTTTATTAAACTCCAAAAATGCACACAAAAAAAACCCCAAAACAACCCACTGCCATCGAGTCGATTCTGACTCACAGTGCTTGGGTTTCCAAGGTGGTAAATCTTTACGGAAGTAGATTGCCCTACCTTCCCTTCCATGGAGTGGCTGGTGGGTTTGAACTGCCAACCTTTTGGTTAGCAGTCAAATGCCTGAGGCACTGTGCCATCTGAGCTCCTTCAAAGATACACAAGCTTAACTTAATCACTGTTATAAGATGTCAGATTTTTAGTGTTAAAAAGTTAACATTCTATACAACCAGAAGAGATGGGGGGAAAAAAAAAAACCCAAAACACTGCTATTTCATCACTGTCCCTAATATTTTGTCTCTAATAGAGTATGCAGCTCAACTAATATTTGTAACACAGGTAAAAATCTCCTGGAAAAGAAAGGGGCTGAAAATACATACTGACAATCTTTCAGTTCTGCCTTTGGATCTGTGCATGTGCTGTTTTTTTCCCCTCTCTCCCACATCTCACTCTCTAGTTTATGACTAGATAACACTTGTATATTTTTTAGGTGTTAGCTTAAACTCAAACATTGAAATGAGTTTCAACTGGAAATCTTCCCTGGAATCCCCAAGACAACATTTGGCACCCCTCCTTTATGTTCCCATAGCACTCTGTACTTTCCCTCCGATAATCATTGCATTGTAACAGGACTGCCATTTTACCTGTTTGAAACAACCTACCCTGTACTTGTTAATAACCTCGGAGAATACAGAGGACCAGGCCTATTCATTGTGCTGTAATCTCAGGACCTAACACAGTGCTAGGCATAAAGCAGAATAATGTTTGTTGAATCAAGGGCTGAGGGTGTGAGCTTATAATGATAAAAAATTACATGTTTAGAAAACATGCCTTATTATTATTATTTTTTTTCTAAAGTCCTAAAGGACACTAGGGAACTCTGGTGGTTCCCTATGGCATTTGACTGCTAACCAGAAGGCTGGCAGTTCAAACCTACTAGTCACTCCGCAGAAGGAAGGTTGGGCAATCTACTTCCATAGTGATACCACCTTGGAAACCCAAGGAGGGGTCACTATGAGTCAGATCCAACTCGATGGCAGTGAGTAAAGGACACTAAGGACTTTTTCCCCCAGGGGGGAAAAAAAAAAGCACAGATACAAAATTTTATGTATAATTTTGGGGAGTTCATGGATCCCACTTTTAGAAGCTCTGCACTAGGCTGTAATGAATTCATGCCATGAAGTCTCTTGGTAAAGAGCCAATGGTTTCCCCTGCCAACATGCTCACTGGGATATGCACCTTAAACATATGCAGCTTCCAGGAAGGAAGGAGTTGTACTAGTAGTGTACAGTGATCATTAATGAGTAAAAGTACATTAGTAAATGTCAATAATGATCTCTGCACCAGACACCTTCCACATTCACTGAATGACAAAGACTTTCCATTCCATCTTCAGAGGCTCTTTCCTTGCTTACTGTATCTCCCTCCGTACAGTAAGGGTATTCCCTATTGAATGGAAAAACCTTACCCAAATCTGCACCCCACTATCCTTTAGGAAATGTGGTCACTGTAAGTGCTATCTTGCTTTGAATTCCATGTCCCAGCCCTTAAGAAATGGGATTGCTCTTTCCAAAGGACTGTCCTTTGGAAATAGTTTACACTTGTTGTACAGCAGCCTCCGACGTCTTTGTTTCATTTCTCTAATTTGACTGTCAACTCAGTAAGAGAAAGGGCTATTTCTCAATCCCTAATACTGAAGTTTATATGAAGGGATGCCCAATAAATATTTCTGACCAACTTACAGATCAAAATACATTCCTTTCACAAGAGGAAGTAGTAACAATAATCTATGAGTGGAACACAGATAGACACTCAAGCTAAACAAGGGTGGGAAGGCAAAAGGGACTACTTCCACAAATATATAAAAGTTTGACAGATGATATTTCTACATATGTATTTACATGTGCTGCAAATAAATCCATGAATATAGTAGAGCATATCGGGAGCTAAGTTATGAAAACTTCTTAGCTATAACCAAACACCCTGAAGAAATGAGTCACTCGCTGGGCCTGGGGGCTCAGATCATAGTCTCAGGGGACACCAAGGTCACCTAGCATAACACAGGCCACAAAAACAATGTTCTACATTCTACTTTGGTGAGTAGCAACTGGGGTCTGAAAAGCATGTGAGCAGCCATCATAATGTGAGTGAGCCATTACTCACTGTAATGAGTGAGGTTTAATAGATCTGTTTGTTCTTCTGGCAACAGATGAACAACTATTGGTCTATCCCTACCTGCAGCAAAGAAGAGTGAAAAAAATCAAAGATGCAAGGAAACAAAAGTCCAAATAACTAATGTACCAGTGAAACCCAGCCTCCATGACCCCGAGGCCAGAAGAACTTGATGGTGCCTGGCTACCACTGCTGACCACTCTGAAAAAGATCACAATAGCAAATCCTGGATAGAGTGGAAGAAAAATGTGGACAAAGCTCAAAATCATAAAAGACCAAACTTATGAGTCTAGATAGAGACTGGTGGGATCCATAAGATTAAGGATCTTAGACACTCTTCAAGTCTAGAACTGAAGTCACCCCTGTCCCTCAACTTTCAGCCAAATGATAAGCCTGTAAAGTGAACAGCAATACCAGAGAGGTATGCACTTCTTAGAACACTCAATCACACCAGATAAAAAGGGCAGCATGTACTCAGGAATAAAGTTCAGAAGGTCAAACAAAACAAAACAAAAAAATCACATACCTTCCATACAGTACACCGTAATTACTATACCCATAGGTGTTTCATAGTAGTTACCTCTTTAAGGAGCTCTGGTGTACAGTGCCTAAGGCATCTGATGCTAACCAGAAGGCTGGTGGTTTAAACCTACCAAATACTCTAAAGAAATCTTCTGTAAAGATTTACCACCTTGGAAACCCAGTGGAGGTCACTATGAGTCGGAATGGACTCGATGGCAGTGGGTTGGTACCTCTTTATACTAAGAAAAGAAAGAAAAAAGCCAAAAAACCAAACCCACTGACATCAAGACATTCCAATTCATAGTAATCCTACAGGACACAGTGAAACTGCCCCATACGGTTTCCAAGGCTGTAAATCTTTATGGAAGCAGACGGTCACATCTTTCTGTTGTGGAGCAGCTGGTAGGTTGAAACACAGACCTTCTGGTGATCTCTTTTCACAATGCAGTATAAATACCAGCTATTTCACATGAACACTAAACAATGTAACTAACTACCAGGGAAAAACTGCAGAGTGAGCAGTAGCAGCAAGCGTGAATCCTGCACCAACACATGTAACTTTACAATGAAAGATGTGAGCAAAGCATCTTTTCTCAATGTGTCTGTCCAATATACCATTTGTTCAGTCTGTTTCTTATTATCAGTATTTGAGAAGGAAATTTTCTAGATCAAAAAAGTAATTTCAAAGATTATATTTGCTTTGGTGACTGATGAAAGAGCTTCTTTCTCTATTAAACTGATTGCCTGTGTATCACTTCTCAATGCTGGATTCCCCATCCCTAAATAGTTAATAGAAAAGCACACAATTTTGATAACTGAATTTGATTTTCACTTTATTATTTTTGTGTTTATAAAGGTCCAAGAAAAGACAAAGCTAAAACTTGAATTTAGGCTACTAATATTCACCTTTGTGGAACACTATCTGGTAAACAACTAGACTATTCCAGAAGTTAGATGTAAAAATAGCAATATATACTAAAATGTTAATATATTTGAAAATGTGGCTTAAACTGTTGCTATTTAAACTATTGCTCCATGAATAACTTTTAACACAAATAGCTAACATTTACCAAAAAAAAAAAAAAAAAAAATCAAATCTACTGCCATCGTTGATTTCAACTCATAGCAACCCCCATTGGGTTCCCAAGGCTGCAAATCTTTATGGAAGCAGATTGCCTCATCTTCCTCCTGTGGAGCAGCTGGTGGGTTTAAACTGCTGACCTTCTGGTTAACAGCCAATGCCTTCCCCACTATGCCATCAGAGCACCTTAGCTAATATTTAGAAGATGCTTTATATAAATTTTGGGAGAAAGATGTGGCAGTCTGCTTCTGTAAAGATTTACAGTATTGGAAACCCTTTAGGGCTGTTCCACTCTGTACTACATAGGGTCTCTACAAGTCAGAATCAACTCAACGGCAAGGGGTTTACATAAATCATGTCATATAACCCATCCAGTCTACTAGCATCAAGTAGGTACATGTTGTTAGGTGCCGTCAAGTCAGTTCTGACTCACAGCAACCCTGTGTACAACAGAATGAAACACTGCCTGGTCCTGCACCATCCTCACAGTTATTGCTGAGCTTGAGCCAATGGTTGCAGCCACTGTGTCAATTCATCTTGTTGAGGGTCTTCTCCTTTTTCACTGACCTCTACTTTACTAAGCACGATATCCTTCTCCAGGGAATGGTCCCTTTTGACAACATGACCAAAGTAGGTGCAACAAAGTCTGGCCATTCTCGCTTCCAAGGAGCATTCCAACTGCGCTTCTTCCAGGACAGATGTTTGTTCTTCTGGCAGCACACAAGCCAGCACAGTACGACAAACTGACAGATGAGTGGTGGATACAGGTGTACGTGTTATTGTTAGGTGCAACAGAGTCGGCTGCGACTCATAGTGACCTTATGTACAACAGAATGAAACATTGCCCAGTCCTGCGCCAGCCTCACAATCCTTCCTGTGCCTGAGCCCACTGTTGTTGTCACTGTATCAGGTACCATGTAGTAGGTACAATTAAAAGACGAAGGAAACTTGGAAATAGATTAGTAACTCTTCCATGGTCACATGGTTAAATAGTACGGTTAGGGACTACTCCTAATCCAAGACACAAAATATATGCTTTTAGTCACTATCTTTTACTAGCTCCAAGTTAATGACCATCAGAGCAGCTGAAAGCACCAATGGCTAAATCAACTCCAAACTTAAAACTTACAACAAAACAAGATGCCTAAATTGATTTAAGACAATGATAAGCTGACTCTTATAAACTATCATTCTAAATCCTATTTTGTCCTTTGTTGCTCTGCATTAAAAGTATAATACTGGAATTGAATTTTTAAGCCAAAACTTGCTAGCATTTCAGACTATAACCCCTAATGTAGAATAGTAACTCCATTTCAGAGCCAATTCATGAGCCCTATGCCAAGAGCAATAGTCTTCCATAGCCTAACAGGCACTCAAATCTAAACAAAGTTATTAGGTATTAAGGAGATTTCTTCATGATCATTAGGATTTTATGTTGAAAGTCTACTTATAAATTTCCAAATTTCCCACAATGAACTTTTTATTATCAGGGGAAAAATATTATTTAAAAAATTCAACTTAGACTCATTTTAATAAGCAGGTAAGAAAAAAGAACTACTTTGAATTTTTTAATTGCCTGCCATTCAAGCCATAAAACTATTCCAAAACCAATAAATATAAATATTCCAAAAATTATAAAGGAAGGTTGGGATGTGGGGAAAAAATGGACTACAATTGGGACATTTCACTTAAGAACAAGTGAGCAATCTGACTTAGACCATAAATCCCATTCAATAATTTGTCTACAAGACACGTCACTGAGTAAAAGTAAAAAAGTAAAACTTGTGAAAACCAGACCCTGTATAAGGTGGAAAAATGTCAGAGAAGGAAAATTAATATATTTCCCACTAAAACAAGCAATAGAAAACTGGTGAGACTGTACCCTGTCAAAAATGGATAACTTGTGAGACCCAGGAAAACTGGCAATCCTATCAAATTCTAGCTCCCACAGGTTTCACTGTAAACACAAAATATTATTTTATTTTTTGAAACATAACACAACTGCTGCTGCTATCCTTAAAAAAAACAAAAACCCCTCCAAACTTACTGCTGTCGAGTGGGATCCGACTCATAGTGACCCTTCCTTGGGTTTCGAGGCGGTATCACTATGGAAGTAGATTGCCCCATCTTCCTTCTGAGGAGTGGCTGGTGGGTTTGAACTGCCAGACTTCTGGTTAGCAGTCAAGTGCCTTAGGCACTACACCACCAGAGGTCCTGCTGTCCTTATACTAGTTCAAATTTAATGACATATGAGACAAACCTCGAAAGGCTCAGGACTTCATTCTTTAAAGATTCTCTTAAAGTGTCATTTTTTTTTAAACCAACATACAAATTGCGAATTATAACAAATGAACATAGGACTTAAAAAAATCATAAATATAAAGCACATCAGTAAATGGAATCATTTCTGAAATTACTATAATTATGCTTAAAAGTCTAACTGAGGTGGTATTTCATTTCCATTCTTGAGAAAAACAACAGGTATATAGTCTCTATTCCTGGTGCTTTAGAGTTTAAACATCCCTTTACCTTACAATTCTACTATTCCCTAAGAAACTAAAAAGGAGCAAAATCAACTCAAAGAATCTCTCTGACAGGTCATTTCCATGTATTAGGAAAATGAATTATACATAAACAAAGCCGTTCTTCTAGTTCTGACATGACAAAAAGAAAGAGAGCCGTATTCTCAAATCTGAATGCCCATTTAATCTTACTCACTTGACCCCGCCGATGCAATGTGAGATGGGGTACAGACTAAGCCCTGGGTATATAATCTGGAAAAGGGTACATCTGACATGCTTCTGTGGGGGAATGTGGAAGGATAATTTGACACAGGGATACTATTCCTACAGTGAAAATGTAATCTGCTAGCATCAGGGACCCAATCCCTCAAACCCACTCTTCTTTCTGCATTCTTTCCTAGGTTAGTGAAACCCAGGACTGGAATCCAGAAACCTGAAAGTCATCCTACTGCCTCTTCACCTCACCTTCCAGCTCCACAGTCACTTAGCACTTCTCAGGTAACTGCACCTTTCCTTTTCTCTTCACTCCCACAGCCCTTGTATGGGATTATCGTCTTAGTCGAAGGGTCCCTGACAGCATTCTTCTGATCCATCCTCTACACTGCTGTCAGAGTAATCATTTTTTGAGAAAAATCTTGTTTCATGATTCTCCCAAATGTAGAATCCCGCCCAGACTTCTCTGTATGCCACAGGAAGCCTTTCACAATCTAGGCCCTACCTATCTTTCCAGGATCATATCCTGTTTTGTGCCATCCACCAGGATGCTATGCTCCTTCTAGCTGTCTGCTGTCTCCTATGCACTGTTTGAAATGACCCTCATTTCTGCCTGATGATCTCATAGTTATTTCTCATGGTCCAGTGCTAGCCTCATTTCAATGCAGCCTTTCCTGACCATTCTCCTCTGCTGCAAAAATCCTACCTCTTGTCTTCATGGAAAATCTACCCACAATCAACATTGTACTTTAGTTCAGGCTCATGCTAGTTTAAGACAAAGCGTCTCTCTCTCTCTTTTTTTTCAAGATCACCTCACTGATGATCAATAAGCACTGAAATAATTAAGTGAATGTTTTTATTCCTATGTGAGTGTGAAGCTGTGCATAAACTTTGTTTTCAGAAAACAAAATTTGGAAACTACAAGCTTCTACTGCTGAGGACTGCCAATCTGTATCATCATCTTAAGCAGGGACATTACGCTTTTTGTCTATGTTCTCCTATGGTAGTTAGTACTCCACTGCAAGATTTGTGTGGTCAGATGTCTTTCCCTCTAGAATCAGCCAGGAAATATTCTGTGAATATTCCTATGTGTTTAAATACCAGGTTCTCTATTACGTCAAAAAGATAAGATTCATATATCATCACTGGCCTGGTGACCACAACTTACATAATTATAGCTAAACTAAGTCTAACAATTGTCACTGGTATGAACTTGACAATACCAATTTCTTGGGTCCAAATGACTATTTAGACATTCAGAGTTAGCAGAGCAAGGTAATAAAACCCATGTAAAGCTCCATGTGGTTTCCTAGATTACTACAGGTACAGTGATTCTATAATATTGCTTCTGTTGTCAATTTATGATAAAATTCCAAAATTCATTTAGTATTTCTCTATTTTCCTCCACATCTTCTTATAGCTGATTCTAAGGTCTTGGAAACTTTTTATTTGTTTGTTTTCTTTAAACAAAGACTGTGCCACTTACACCTTAGTCTGTAGCCCTCATCTATTTTCCCTATTACTGAGAAATCTGCTGAAGAAGTCAAACAGCACTGTTACAAATGAACTGGACAGCTCATTTTTGCTTACCTGTAGGAATCTGAGGTGGCATCACTACAGAGGTAGACCGCCAACCTTCCTTCTGAGGAGTGGCTGGTGGGTCTGAACCACCAACCTTCTGGCTAGCAAATGCCTTAGGCACTACGCCACCAGATCTCCTGTATATGAATCTTGCTCAGAAAACAAACAGATATCCAAGATACTGTTTAAAATTATTTTTGAGATAACAATAAACTAGATTTTACAATTAAGAGAGTATTTCACATTGCATGACTTTCAAAATGGATAAGATTTTTTCTTTTTTTAAAAAATAAAATAAAGAAATTGAGGTATTAGCTAAACACTTCTTAGTGGCCTTCCAAAAATGTTACTATTCTTCCCTGAAGATTCTTAAAGCTTTGGAGATTCTAGTAAACAGTACTGATATTGTACAGAATTTCAGCTGTCTTCTGACCCTTTGGCACATTCTGAAACTTACTGTGAAAGGAAGAGGCCAACTGAAAAACCAATTGTTAAAAGGTTCAAAAGGTCTTTAAAACTACTTAAACATTGCTCTCACGACATACCCCAAACTGATGCTTTGGGTGCTGTGATGTTAACCCTCTCTAAAACTTTCTCAAGGTTAAGTCTGGCTGGGAAAATAAAATCCTTAACAGACACAAAGGGTGAAATCTGAGTCATGATAAGATTGCAATACAAGGTCAAGGGCAAGAAAGCACTTTTGCTGACCCAATAGCTTAGGGGCCTCCGTTTTACAGATATGCCTACATCAGGGAGATGTTTATGAAGAATTTCTCTCCGTATCTGGGTACTTCTGTCTTCATTATTTTAATGGTAGAAAATAAACACTAAATGAAAAGCCACCATATTATATTAAAAACAAAACAATTTACAGATCTGATTCAAAGCAACTCTTCGCCTATAGTATTGAGTGAGGAGAAACTCTACCTTAGGCAGGGTCCTGAAAAAAAGTCCTACCATAAAGGCCTCAAAGATACTTACAATGGAAACTTCAAATGGGTCAAAATGGTCACCATAAATAACTTATAAAAAGCAATGGCCAACGAAAAGGATTACCATATTAATCCAGTTTAACCCTTTCAAGACATTATGCTTTTGTTAGATTCCATACTCACTAAATAAGCACTGGATGTAAAACTGCTTTCTAATTTAACCTAATACTCTATATTATTTTTTTAAAATAATGTTTTACCATATACTTTCCATAAGTTATAGCCTACTTAACATTTTATCTTGATCAAAGCACATCCTTTCAATACTTCTGCTGCATTTATCATATATAATCCTAGAATTATAGTCACACTCTTGTAATTTACTCTATAAAGAATCACTATAATACGTACAATATTTTAACATATGAACAAAATTAGTAGCTTTTTCATTAGCGATTAAGATCAGATGTGATAAGTGACTTCAACTGTCCTCCTCAGAGGCTTATAGACAAAGAAGTCTAAACAAGCACCAGCATCTTTCAAAAGGATACTTCAAGGGGCAGGAAATTTTTTTTTTCCCCCAGGAAGTAAGAGAGGGAGAGCTAGCTGGTAGTTAGGGAAGAAAGGTTTTCTTAGGCACGTTAATAGTTTATACATTATTCCTACCTTTCCCTGACCCTCCCAGTCTCCTGTAACAATAAGGATGCTGTGAAATACTAGCCGATAGGATCTGACCATACCTTCATGGGTAGGTTCTGGGTCAGGTGTAAGTGAGATGTCATCCAGCTCTCGTAGGCAGAGCCATTCTCCATCCATAGACACTCGGAATTTGCAAAGGTAGATGGTCTCCATGGCAGCCTGTGTGATCTTGTCAGTGGTGGGGGTTGGCATATCGGTCGGAGGCGTCAGAGCAGACATGATGACTCAGCTGGGACCACAACACACACAACCCACACACCACAGACCAACACACACCCACACCCCACAGAAATAAATAAAACCTCCACACCCAAAAATCCAAGGCCAAAGCTCTGAAACAAAGCTTTTAGGAAAAGGGGTGGGGGAGGTTTGAACAAAACAAACAAAAAATTATCTTTTGTTCGAGGAACCAATTGGTCAAGAAAAACAATTCTATACTCTTTTTTTCTCCTATACAGTTCCTACCACATAGCAAAAAAATGATGCTTGTCTTCTCCCAGCTTCCTCTCCTTTTATCTTCCCTTCCCTATCCTCTTATTCAGCTGAGCTACAGTCTTTAAATCCTGCACAGCCGATGCTGCCTTAGCTGGCTTCAGAAAACTGGCTTCTGCATGAACATGTGAAAATCCTCCTTCTTTGTGCAGAAAAATATACAAAAGAAAAAAAATAAAAATAAAAAATAAACCTAAATTTTCAATTTAGCTTAAAAAAATTCCTGAACTGCAGAAATCACTTCCAGGATCTGCTCGGATAAGCCAGGATGCTGAGTTCTAATAGGATTGGTTGTGCGCAGTAAGCAGGGTGTTGACCAAAATGGCTGACTAATGAACTGAACTGAAAATTTAGGCTCATGTGACCATGAGCGTAGGACAAGCAATTCCCAGGATGCTTTATAGATGCTGCTGATGCAGGGAGAGCAATTAGGCTGCACTCTCTCTCATCCTGCACAACCCACTTCCAGACTGTGCTAGTCAAACTGTGATCAGACATAACACAATGCACATACCCTCATCGATTCCCTCACTGAAATAGATGTGGTGAGTAACAGGAAGAAAATTAGTATTGGAATAATAGCAAAGATGGTAAAAGAGGGAGATTAATTTAACAGCAAAATAATTAATCTTTTATTTTTATCTACCTAGCTACTAAAATTCTTCACTGAAAGCGGTATCTTAAGAAAAGCTAAGATGGAATTTCAATTTCAATATCTTATTCTCGGTATTTATAATTTTCTTTACCATGGTTCAAAGACTTGCTTTTTAGGCTGGTTAGAAATTTAAAAAAAAAACAAAACTGAAGTTAGAAAAATAAAATTCTTCCTAACTAGTGGCAACTTCCTCCGTTTTCAGTTTTATTGCATTTACAAAGTTTCTGTATTAAGCATCCATTATGTTTCTAATCTGAAAATAAATTCATGTTATATTTGAAAAATCTTTCTGACCCTGGAACATCCTGAGGACATATCATCACATTCTCTTAAATAAACTAACACATTAGCTACATTATCCAATGAGACATTTATACCTTGGCAGCAAAAGGGTAGGTACTTGATCATTAAAAACTATGGATAACATTACGAAGAATGGGAATTTCAGAACAGCTAATTGTGTTCATAAAGAATCCATACACAGACCAAGAGGCAGTTGTTCAAACAGAACAAGGGAATATTATATGGTTTAAAATTGCTGTTGTTATGTGCTGTCAAGCGACCCCTCCTTGGGTTTCTGAGGCGGTATCACTATGGAAGTAGATTGCCCAACCTTCCTTCTGAGGAGTGGCTGGTGGGTTTGAACCACCAGCCTTCTGGTTAGCAGTCAAGTGCCTTAGGCACTATGCTACCAGAGCTCCTTTTAAAATGAGGAAAGGTTTATGTCAGGGTTTTATCCTTTCACCATATACACTGTCTGTATGCTGACCAAATAATCCGAGAGGCTGGACTACATGAAGAACACAGCATCAGGTCTGGAGGAAGATTGATTAACCTGAAATATGCAGATGACACAACCTTGGTGGCTGAAAGTGAAGGGGACTTGAAGAACTATTGATAAAGATTAAAGATAGCTGTCAATAAGGATTACACCTCAACATGAAGAAAACAAAAATCCTAACAATTAGACCAATAAGCAAAATCATGATAAACAGAGAAAATACTGAAGTTGTCAAGGATTTCATTTTACTTGGATCCACAGCCAAAGCCATCAAAGCAATAGTCAAGAAAATCAGATGATGTAGTGCATTGGACAGATCAGCTGCAAAAGATCTCTTAAAAGTGTTAAAAAGCAAAGACATCACTTTGAGGGTTAAGGTATGCCTAACTCAAGCCATCATATTTTCAATTGTCTCATATGCATGCAAATTGGTATCTTTGAATTATGATGTTGGCAAAGAATATAGAATATACCGGCAATTGCCAGAAGAATGAACAAATCTGTCTTGGAAGAAGTATAGTCACGTACTTTGAACATATTATCAGAAGCAACCAGTTCTGAAGAATATCATGCTTGGTAAAGAGTCAGCGATACAGAGGAAGACTCTCAACAAGATGGATTGGCACAGTGGCTGCAACAATGGGCTCAAACATGGCAATCAATGACTGTGAGGATGGCACAGGACTGTACAGCGTTTTCTTTTGTTGTACTTAGGGTCCCTATGAGTTGGAACTGACTACATGGCACCTAACAACAACAGCAAAAGGGCAGGCACCTGCCTTCTGAGCTACATACTAACGTGATAAGGATTATAACAATTTTTTAAAAAATGTTTTAGACAATTGAAGACAAGTGTGCTTTCTAAGGGTTTTAAGTAGAACACACAACTTCAAGAATTATATTCCAAGACTATTCATTCCATTTTAGGATTTTTTTTTTTTTATATTTTTATTGTGATTTGGGTGAAAGTTTACATAGCAAATTCATTTTCCATACAGCGGCTCACATACACTTTCTCTTATGACATTGACTGCAATTTCCCACAATGCAACAGCTCCCTTCCCACTTCCTCCCCATAGTTACCTCTTCCCTATGTCCTTCCCTCCCATGCACTCCTGCCCCCCCCAGCTGTCTCCCTGTGCATACACAGCCCTTCTATTCCCCCATGATTGTTCTCTCCAAGGAGTTTATCTACCTAATGTAAATGCTCAGCTCATATGCCTGTCTTTTGTTTGGCTGGAAGCCACAGGAGTGGGTTCACTTCCAGACCTAAAGAGCAGCTAGGGGCCATAGTCTCAGGGGTTCCATCAGACTCTATCAGACCAGCAAACCTAGTCCCCCCTCCCCCTTTTATTTAAAATGATTTTGAGTTTTGTCCCACATTGTTTTCCCACTCTATCCAGGATCTTCTACATAGATCCCCCTCCATGTAGTTGACAGTGGTAGCTGGGCACCATCTAGTTCTTCTGGTCTCATAGTCATACAGGCTGAGGACTGCATGGTTTACCAGTTGCTTGAACTAATTGTTCCCATGCATCTTTGGTTTTCTTCATTCTTCTTTGCTCTGGATGAGGAAAGACCCATCATTGCATCTAGATGGCTTCTTGCAAGCTTTTAAGATCCCAATTGCTACTTGCCAAAGTAGGATGTGGATGTTTTTGTGTAGTATATTATGCCAATGGAGCCTGATGTCCCCTGTGACTACAGTCCTGAGCCCATAGGCCCAACTATTTGCTCCCTCTGGGTAGCTGGCTGTGGCCAAGAAATGACTACAACCTTGTCCCTTGTCAGCTCTACTATATACCTGAGAATTCTTATAAAACATACCAATAAGCTTATAGAAACACTGTCTGTCAACCCTACACATGGTCTTGGGCACACTCCTCCTGCACATTGTTGTTGTTGTTATGTGTCGAGTTGTACCCAACTCATAGCGACCCCTCCTTGGGTTTCCAAGGCAGTATCACTACAGATGCTTTTGAGTTGTGCTGCTGGCGAAGAATGCTGAAAGTACCACGGACTGCTAAAAGAACTAACAGATCTGTCCTGGAGGAAGTGCAGCCAGAATGCTCCTTGGAAGCAAGAATGGCCAGATTTCGTCTCACCTATTTTGGTCATGCTGTAAGAAGAGACCATTCCCTGGAGAAGGATGTCATGCTTGGTAGGGTGGAGGGTCAACGAAAGAGGGGGAGGCCTTCAACGAGATGGATTGACACGGTGGCTGCAATGATGGGCTCAAGTATAGCAGGGATTGTGGGGCTGGCGCGGGATCGGGCAGTGTTTCGTTCTGCTGTGCATGGGGTCGCTATGAGTCGGAAACGACTCGACAGCACTTAACAACAACAACAACAAAATCACTACATAAGTAGATTGCCCAACCTCCTTTCTGAGGAGTGGTTAGCAGTCAAATGCCTTAGGCACTATGCTACCAGAGATCCCGAACCCCCTGCACAGACATACCTAATAGTTCAGCCCGTCCACCCATCTATCCACCCGTAGATCCATGCTTTTCACTGACAACGCAGTACTGCATGTGTAAAAGGGTTCATCTTTGTTGTCTGTACCTCCTATGCACCTCTATGTCTTCCTCTTCTTCAGTGCCACTGTGTTGATCACTCACATTTGCCCTTCCCTTCACCCAAATTGATACTTGTCTCTACCTACCCTGCCTAGCAGTGTTCCCTCCCCTCCCCTCTTACCCCTGGGTAACCAAAAAAGAAAACTTCCTTCCATATATAAATCTTTCCTTGACTTCTTACAATAATGGACTAATACAATATTTGTCCTCCTGTGACTGACTTATTTCACTCAGCATAGTGTCCTCCAAGTTCATCCACATTATGCAGTGTTTTTAAAGATTCTACGTTATTCTTTAGGGTTACATAATTTTCCATTGTGTGTATGTACCATAGTTTG
>NW_006921685.1:5992602-6026891 GCF_000298275.1 Orycteropus afer afer | reverse complement strand
GGTGATGTGTCTATTCATGTCTTCTGCACATTTTTAAATTGGATTATTTGTCTTTTTGTTGTTGAGGTGTTGGAATTTTCTATAAATTCTAGAGGTAAGTCCCTTGTCAGATATGTCATTGCTGAATATTTTTTCCCAATCTGTAGGTTCTCTTTTGACTCTTTTGAAGAAGTCTTTGGAAGCACATAAAAATATAATTTTTGGAAGGTCCCATTCATCTAGTTTATCTTCTGCTGTTTATGCATTTGGGGTTATGCTTGATAGTCTATTTATGCCACGTATTAGGGCCCCCATTTTAGGGATTCTTATCAGAGGGATACCTTGTTTTATCTTACTCTGAAAATTAAAAGAAATAAATTGCCTTTGAATATTATTAACATTTCAAAAAATGATTTTACCCTAATTTGAGATTAAGCTTAATGCAAAAAATGCTAAGAATCAGATTCTTTAGGTAAACATGCATTTTCATATTAAGAGGGAAGGTTAGCTGGTACAATGTAAGAATGTGCATACATATAAGCTTATTTATAATTGGGAATATCAGCAAGTTACTAAGGAAATAAAATATATTAAGTTTATTAATTTCTAATCTCTTCCAACATTAGCATACACTTGGATCCAGAGTTATTTGTTCATTCATTCACTTAATCATTTTTTTTTTTTTTTGCTGAGAGCCTTCCATGTGTAAGCTGTGATCCAAGGCACTGGCTTGCACAATGAGTAAGATAGGATCACATTTTCCAGGAGACAGAGTTTGCATATTCAAGTGAACAGCATTTTATATTCAATTATAGATCAATTCCTTTCTAGTCATAGATATCTCCATCTTATACATTAAAACTTAAAAGTAATAGTTTATAGTTTCACCTTAAGCCATGCAATATTTCAAAAACATAGTATTTCAAACCCACTGCTACCTAACCGACTGCAATTCACAGCAACCCTACAGGACAGGGTAGAACTGGCCTATAGGGTTTCCAAGTCTGTAACCTTTACCACATCTTTGTCTTGCAGAGCAGCTGGTAGGTTCAAACTGTTAACCTTCTGGTTAGCTGCTGGGTGCTTAACCACTGCACCACTATGGCCCCTTCCAAACCAAATCAAATTCACCGCCATCAAGTCAGAACCAACTCATAGCAATCCCTCCTTGAGTTTCCAAGGTGGCAGATATCTCCATGGAAGTAGATTGGCCATTCTTCCTTCCAAGGAGTGGCTGGTGGGTTTGAACCACCAGCCTTCTGGTTAGCAGTCAAATGCCTTAGGCACTACGCCACCAGAGCTCCCTATGGCCCCTTAAGGTGTCATTAAAAAGCTTCAAGTAGTGAATAGTTCCTGGAACCATAAAGTCAAACAGCTCAGGCTAACTGTGGTTGTGATATAAAGCATTCTTAAAATATAGAACAGCGAATACAAATATAGAACAATGAATATGAATGCTCTGTGACTGCCTTGTCACAAATCATGACAATCGTTCTATCGACCAATAAGCATTTATTAACCCTAAATAATGGCTGTTACAATGGACTCAAACATATCAGACCACGAACATGGCTGCAGGACAAGGCAACATTTCCTTCTATTAATCATAAGGTTGCCATGAGTCAGTGCTGACTTGATGGCAACAACAACCCCACAGGAGACTTGGACTGATTACAACATACCATCGTAACAAGAACATCTAGGTTAATAAGTAGAGAAACATTCCTTCCAGAGGTCATACCCACTCTCCCTTTCTCTCCAGGTAGAAGACACAGGGAGGGAATCTCAAAACAGCTAAAGCTTTTGGCAAAGACAAAAAAAAATATGCCTGCCTTGGTTACCCTGGAGTTTTCCATATCTATCAGTATGAGAAGTGTTAGCAGTCATTTCAGGAATAAGAACTACAAGTGGGTAGGAAAACCTCAACCTCTTCTGTAGGTAAATACCCTTGAATCTTCAGCATGAAGAGTTTACTCACTATTTGTAAGCAATGAATTTATTATGAAAATAAGATTTGCATAAGATTAATAAAAATACTAAATATTACTTAGTACTATTTTTATACCTGGGTTTTTATTAAGTAAATGTGATAGCCTAGAATACAAAGATATTATTAAGTCATTAATAAGACATACAATGAGGTTTTTCTCCTCATATATGCACTAAGGGCAATCTACTTCTGTAGTGATACTGCCTTGGAAACCCAAGGAGGGGTCGCTATGAGTCGGGGCTGACTCGATGGCACATAACAACAACAGCAACAACATGCACTAATTACAAGCTGAACTGTTTTCTCCTTTGATTCTACTTTAGAGTAATGGCACATACCTGTAAGATGGTTATAAGGAATTCTGCAGTGGAGTCTGTAGCCTTAAAACAGAATAGGCCTATGTGAAGGCCAAATCCAAGATGACGACCTGAATAGTTTATGTTCTACGTGCTTAAACAGCCCAAATTTTGTACTATTTTGTTGTTTCAAAGCAAGTAAGACTCATAATTCAAAGTTAGAAGATACAGTCCTCTTAAAGTGTATTTGTACTGAGTTGCTACTATTATAAGACAAAGATTGATTTGTATGTTTAATGCCCCTGTTAACACAGTGGAGAAATTATTACTTAAGGTTGCTATCTTTTACTGAATTTCTATTCAATAGGTACTTTATAAATACCATACCAAATACTGACACAAACTCTGCAAAGCAATATTGTTATCCACCCTTTACATGTAAAGTACCTGCCCTAGGGTCAAACAGTAGAAAGTAGACGTGGGATTCTAAGATGCTCCTGTCTAGATGCACCCAAAATCCATGTTTTCTTCTATACCCTGAAGCTCTAGCACTTCATCCCAAGTTCTCCCCAAAATAAAATTTAGCTCAGAGAAAATAAAATAAAAACAAAAACAAATAACAAAGGCAATGCCCTCATTAAATTTCCTAAATGAGTATCGACAGATTTGCGATCTGAAGAATTATTTTTATCAGCCTTCATACTTTACATTTTAATGCTTCACAAACCATATCTCATTTGTTAAAATTTACCAGCAAAGCTGCCTTGACTTAAACATTGTTCTGGTTACCTAGTGCTGCTCTGACAAGAATATACCATAAATGGGTTGGCCTTAACAAAAAGGAGTTTATTCTTACAATTTGGAGGCTTTGAGTCCAAGTTCAAAGTGCCAAGCTCTAGGGGCTGGGTGAAAGCCCCTCAACCTCGGGGTCCAGCTCTGCCTTCTGCTCCTGGCCCACTGGAGCTAGAGGCATTTCCTCACTCAGACAGCTGCTGACTGCTGAGGCTGAGAAGCCCCAAGGTTGACAAGTAAAAAGGCACAGTCCCGATGTTACCAATCCACGCGGCAGGCCATTAACTTAAGTCCACTGTAAGTCCCAAGGTTGGCAGAGCATAGCAGGCTGCTGAGCAATGACACGGCTACATGCAGGGTCCAAGTGTGCCAAAGGCTAGAGACCATTCCCCATGCTTCTCCTTAAATACAGGAAGCAGACCACATCCCAAAGCAGCTACTCAGCTGCTTGTGGTAGATCCCACCATGGAGTTGATTGCCAGTCTCATCATGGGGAATAACTACCACCAGCAGCCCAGCCACTCAACCAGGACCAGCCAAGTGGACACCAAAACATAACCACCACAAACATTTAGCTCAGATTTTAGTAAGTGACCATTTTCTCTTTTGTGTACCTCTCAACTCAACTGCATCTGAGAAACTAAGAACACAGCATGGATTTTTTTTCTGCTATATGCTGGTAAGCAGTAAACCAAATTCTTCCCCACCATCATGAAGGGTACTTAGTATTTGGTTCACTCTATCAGCACTCATACGCATGTAACAGCTGGACAATGAATAAGGAAGACTGAAGAAGAGTTGATGCTTTTGAGTTGTGGTGCTGGTGAAGTACCACGACTGAAAGTACCATGGACTGCTAAAAGAACTAACCAATCTGTCTTGGAAGCAGTGCAGCTAGAATGCTCCTTGGAAGCAAGAATGGCCAGACTTCACCTCACCTTTTTGTTGTAAAAAGGGACCATTCCCTGGAGAAGGATATCATGCTTGGTAAAGTGGAGGGTCAACGAAAAAGGACAAGGCCCTCAACGAGATAGAGTGACACAATGGCTGCAACGATGAGCTCAGTTATAGCAAGGATCATGGGGCTGGCACAGGACCATGCAGTGTTTTGTTCTGCTGTACACAGGGTCGTTATGAGCTGAAGACGACTTGACAGCACTAACAACAACATTAGCATTCTGAAGAGAATTGACACAAAACCCCAAAACTTCTCAGAGTCCCTTTCACATTAACTTCTTGTTGTGTGCCGTCAAGTCAGACCTGACTCACAGCAACCCCTCCTTGGGTTTCCGAGGCACTACGGAAGTAGATTGCCCAACCTTCCTTAAGAACACTTGATCCATTCAGAAGTAGGAAAAGATAAATGAAATGGATAGTCATTTTCTAAAATGATTCATTATAGAACTTCCTTAAATACCACCTTCAGTGTATTTTTAATTTTCAAAAATATAATCAAAATCCATGACACCACTGCCCAAACTGAGAACTAGATCAACAATTTAAATTTATTTACATGTTCCTTCTCTCTTACGAACTCCTGTTTTCCTTCTAAGTTAACTACCTCTGAATTCTGTGTAAATCACTACTTTCTTTTTAAAGTTTTATTACAAATATATGGATGTCTAAACAATGTATTTAGTTTCAGTCATTTTCTTCTCTTCATAGAAAGGGCTTATATGTCTTACTTCACACAACAGCGTGTTTTCTAAGATTCATCCACTTTTTGGCTGTAATATAATGTAATGAATAAATAATTTGCTGATACTTTTTCCTGCTGGTGGGCCTTTGGGTCATTTCTAATTTTTTCATTTTAATTATTATTTAGATACTTTTCAGAATACCTTGTAGCATGTGTCAACTCAAGTTTCCCACAGACTTGAGGGCAAGAGGTCATGCAATTTCTTTTATAGTTGGAGGCTGCCTCTTACTATCTAATTCCTATTCTGCACAAAACAGGAAATTGAGTCTTTAAAATCTGTCAATGTCTGCAGTTTTTGAAGCTCACAAGTTTTGTTTCCCAACACTTCCTCAGTTTTAGAAGAAAAATCTCATTTCCCCCCTATTTCACTAGCTGCTATTAGCAAAGAGTCTCTTTGATGAATTATCATGCTTCTGTCACATGCTCCAGTCCTCCTTCCCATCTTCTCTTCCCTCTCCTAAAACCAAAATCTATTATGTCTACGTCTGATTATAAGATTTGTACAATTTAGATTTATATATCTGGCAGGCTCAGTACCACTTAGCAGATCTTAACTGGGTAGTAACTGAGTATAACTGGGAAGTTGAGTTATTATTCTGTTAAACAAACACCTCCAGGAGTATTACAATGCATAATCTCCTTTTTCATTTGTTAAAGTTAAAGAGCAAAAGAACAGAAATAACTACTATCTTATGTAAAACCCATTTCATGGCTCCATGGCAGTAGGCAACGATCTATACATGGAAGCCTTAACAACTCAACAGATGACCCTGGGAAATACACCCTCTTTTGTCTCAATTTCCTCCACTGTAAAATGCAAATAAATAATTAGCTTCATAAACGTTCACCATTCAAGCTACATGCATATCTCAACAGTTAATTATAATGTAGTCTTTATCCATGTGTGCACAGCAGATTTACTCATTTAACATATATCGGGCAGCTACTATGTGTTAGGCAGTAGGGAATGGAGAAGAACCAGGTGATAGACAAAAAATAAATGATAGATATTTAAGAAATTCACAAGCTCTTGTGGCAAAGATGGTTATCTCCCATCTTGTTTACATATATAACTATTTTTCTCTGCAATTGGTGACTTGTGAATTTCATTCATCCGATCATTTTCTAGTAAATAGAGTTTTAGTGAGTAGAACAAGAAACTAGAGGGTTACTGTCTAAAAAGAAGCCTCCAATCTAGGGCCCAATCCCAGTTAGAAGAGACAGTGAAGTCACGTGATAGAGTAAATGGACTCTCCAGTCACAAAGTCTAGGGTGACTCCCTCCACCACTTAGAAACTGACCAACCTTGGCAAATTACTTGTCTTTGTGCCTGTTTTTTCCTTGGCAAAAAGACAATAATAACATAACGATTCCAGACTCAGAGGATTAAATGAAGTAATGTAAGTAAATGCTAAGCATGGTCCTCGACACAAAGTAAGCAGTCAGTAGATATCAGCCATTATCAATCACTGTAAGAAGTGCTTGAGCCTTCGATAGCTCAGAAAAAAACCAATCACTACATGCAATGAAAAGTCAATAAGGGCCAAATATTTATGGAACAGAAACATTGTAAAGTAAAAAGGAGATTGGCATAAAAGGCATATGGAATCTTTTGGGCCTTGAGGAAAGAAGAAAAAAAATGTGTCAACAGCAGTTTTACAAGCATTCACATCAGGTGACCAGATTTCTGTGGTTCACAAAAAGGCTGGAGAAGCAGAAGAGTATCTGTGGAGATTCCCCAAACAGACCCTAAAATCAGAGGAACCAGATAACATCTCTAAAAGATCAATTTCTTCTGTTTTTCATATGCCTCATGCTTTCAGGCTTTGCCAACACCTCCCTATGTTTTATGAGCTTTTCATATCTTTCTTTTAAGGAGCCCTGGGGACGCAATGTTAAATGCTTGGCTTCTAACGAAAGGTCAGTGGTTAAAACTTACCAAACACTTCATGGAAAGAAGACCTGGGGATCTCCTCCCAGAAAGATTACAGCCTAGGAAAGCCTACAGGCAGTTTGACTCTGCTTTGTAGCATCACTAAGAGTTGGAATGGAGTTCCTGACACACAGCATACCTTTCTTTCAAACATTCCTGCCACTGCCTCCATACAACTCCCTCTGACACATGCTGGATGTCTTGACTGCTTGGTATACAGTAAGTCTGTTGTTATATGCCGTCAAGTTGGACCCAACTCATAGCGACCCCTCCTTGGGTTTCTGAGGTGGTATCACTACAGAAGTAGATTGCCCAACCTTCCTTTTGAGGAATAGCTGGTGGGTTTGAACTGCCAGCCTTCTGGTTAGCAGTCAAGACAATTATTAAAATGGGCTTTGTGAAGAGAAATACCACAGAAATTAGCATCCCTTGACTCCAGGTAAGTCAAGGTTTAGGAAGAATATTGAACTATCTGGAGTCCCTGGGTGGCGCAAACAGTGAAGCACTAGACTACTCACTGAAAGACTGGCTGTCTGAACCCACTCAGAGGTGCCTCAGAAGACTGATGTAATGATCTACTTCCGAAAAGTCACAGTCTTAAAACCTTACGTGGAACAATTCTACTCGGCACACACGGGGTCTCCATGAGTCAGAACTGACTTGATGGTAACTAATAACAACACAGAACTATTTAGTTATTCAAATATAGCTGTGGTACAGGCCATGACCATATTGATACCATCTCAAGCACCACTGCTACAAAGCTCTAAGAATATTTCCTTTCACCTAATTTCAAACCAATTATTTAATGCTTACAGTGCACTGGATGGATCAAAAGCCTCAATTACTAAGTGAAAGGTCAGTGATTTGAATCCACCCAGAGGCACCTGGAGGTCTACTCTGGAAAAGTCACAAAAACCGAACCCATTGCCAGCAGGTCAATTCCAACTCATGGCGACCTCATGTGTGACAGAGTAGAACTGCTTCATAGGATTTCTTGGCTGTAATCTTTACAAAAGCAGATCACCAGGCCTTTCTTCTGCAACTCAGCTGGATAGTTTCTGCAAAAAGGACTTGGGTGTGGCATCTGCTGACCTCTTCTAACTTCACAAGAGGAAGACAGAATCACCATCAACAGCTCAAGGTTTTTTCCTATGAGGCCAGACATGCTGCCACCCTCCAGCCTTTTACCAATTCTGACACTAACCGTCTCTCCTACAGCTCTCACTACTTCTCTGTTGGGTTGGATAATTCATTGCAAGCAATACTCACGACGATGGGGTTTATTAGGGAAGTAACAGGCTACAATTCAGGTTCAGGTACATGCTCAGAATACAATTCTTTTATCAGGGCAGTCTCCCCTCTGCTATGCCCTCAGACATGCCTCTCTGGCCCTTGGCTTCTTGACCTGGCCTCTGCCCTGCTCTGGCAAATGTTACAAAGCTCTTTTAGCTCTGCTGATAGGTACACCTAGGTGCACCCCACTCCGTCAACAAGCCTCCTGCTCAAGGGCACTCAACTTTCTCACTCTGTGGGCCCGGTAAGTCTGCTGATCTGCCTCGTGCTTCTTGGTTCCACTGCGACTGTCTCTCTCTGCCAGGCGTCTCTAACAAGAAGGTCCAGTGCAGGGACCTCAGGTCCAAGGACACACTCTACTTCACCTCCAGTTCTTTTCTCTTGATGGCAGTGAGGTCCCTTCTCTGCCTCTAGGAGGGCTCATTTTAAGCCTGGCAGAGTGACAAAACTAACCAATCGCAACATCAGAGTTCTACATAACTTATTTGCATGGTCCTACCCAGTAATTTGGGAGCTCTGGTAGCATAGTGCCTAAGGTACTTGACTGCTAACCAGAAGGCTGGCGGTTCAAACCCACCAGCCACTCCTCGGAAGGAAGGGTGGGCAATCTACTTCCATAGTGATACTGCCTCAGAAACCCAAGGAGGGGTCGCTATGAGTCAGGTCCGACTCGATGGCACATTACAACAACAACCACCACCACCCAGTAACTTGGTGGGAGTTACAAAGACTATGGCTAGAAAAGCCATACCTAGTAATTCACTGCACATTTTGAACCTCCAACCTTTAAATTAATAGTCAAGTGCAAGCTGTTTGTGCCACCCAGGGACCTCTGAAAGGTCACAGCCACTGAAAACCCAACGGAGGGCAGTTCTACTCCAGACACACAGGAATATGACACAACAGCAACCAGTTTTTCACAGTACAGTTCTGACACCCTAAACAAATTTTAAAGCTCATACATGAGCCATTTTGTACTACAAGAAGAGGTTTCAATATTAATAAGGTATGGGTAAAAATGTAATAGCTGTGATATCCTGAAAAATTCATTAAAATGGAATTCCATTTTGATTTGTGTTGGCTACAGGTTGCCCAGTGTGCAGTGTATCTTGTAGGCAGCCCTGTTTAAGAACTTCTAAATATATTAGACAACAAAGAAAAATCCTTATTTCCTCCAGTTAATTCTGTTACCGGCATATGTAGGTGGCATTAATAGTTAATGTGCTCAGTTGCTAACTAAAAGTCTAGAGGTCTGAACCCACCCACAAGCACCCGGAAGAAAAGTCCTGGTGATCTATTTACGAAAAACCAGCCCTGAATACCCTATGGGACACACTTCCACTGTGACACACATGGAGTTAACTGGATTGATGGCAACTGATTTTAATTTGGCTACCTGTCATCATCAACCATTTGAACTTTCTACTACCTATAACCTACATTTTAAAAATATATATCTTCTTGATAAAATTCTACCTCTTTAACATAGATTTCTGTGCAAAGTCAAACCAAAAGGGAAAAGATGCAAGTTGAATATGCTTAGAGGCCAATGATCTGTCTTTTAGTTCTAAGAGTTGTGTTCTTTACCACCTTTCCAATGCTATTTCTCCTACCCACCAGTACTCACTGCTCTGTACCCAAACTGGTTACTTTAAAAAAGCCTTAGTGAGGGAGTACATAGTGATTAAGAACATGGCTTCGGAGCCAGACTATTCAAGGATACAAATTCATTTTCTGTCCTTCAGTTAAAAAAACAAAAACAAAAACTGAGAAGCACTGATTCATGTAAAGTTCTTAGTCCTATGCCTGCCATATAAAAACATTCCATAAATGGTAGCCACTAGTGCTTTCATCATCTTGCTAGTTACATTCGTTGATTCATAATTGTCTGGATCACAGAACTATAGTAAACTTTTGCTATCTAATGAAGAACGTTTTAGGATTCCTAGCATCCAGAATGAAGATCACAAGTAAGAAAAAATGAAACCTCATCTTTTCATATAAGGAATGAAACTATGAATATCAAGAGGGAGCAGACAAAGAAAAGTGAGACTCAGGATTACTTCCGGAAATCATTGCTCTGTCGGTCAGAAGCATGATCTTTTTGGTAATGCTAGACTAGAAGAGTCAGAAACGACTCGAGGGCACTTAACAACAACAACAACAGACTAGAAGAGCAGATGAAAGAAAAGAAAGGAGGCAGAATGAAACCAAAACCAAACCCAAACCTACTGCCATCAAGTCAATTCTGACTCACAGCGACCCCCATTGGGTTTCCAAGGTGGTAAACCTTTACCCAAGTAGATTGCCCCATCTTCCTTATGTGGAGTGGCTGGTGAGTGTGAAAGACCAACCTTCTAATTAGCAGCCAAATGCCTTAGGCACTGCACCACCAGAACTCCTTGGAGGTGGAAACAGAAGGGAAGAAATTGGCCAGGAAGACAAAGTGTGGTAGCCTAGGCAGCAGGGGTGATAAAAGTAGAAGTAGGAAAGCAAGTAACATATGTAGATATCTTAGTTTAGTCTCCGCACAGAGGAAGGAGATGGGACGTGACCCAGCTAGCTGTGCCTCACAGCACCTGAGGATGTTTCAGGTCTTCTCACCTGTGTGGAAAGAGCAACCCGTGCTTGTGGTTGCTGTTATGTGCCATTGAGTCAGACACGACTCATAGCGACCCCTCCTTGGATTTCCGAGGCAGTATCACTACAGAAGTAGATTGCCCAACCTTCCTTCTGAAGAGTGGCTGGTAGGTTTGAACCGCCATCCTTCTGGTTAGCAGTCAAGTGCCTTAGGCACTATGGTACCAGAGGGGCTCTCACTGCTCTAGGATTACATTGTTGGAAGATGTCACATTTCTGAGAGCTTTTTTTAATCTTTGAATAGGTGCTTATATCCACCATTTAATACAACAGCATATGATGAATTAGAAAATGGCTCTTCCAATTGGAAAAGAGTTAAAGGTTAACAGGTTCATGAATCACAGCATTGCAAATGAGGGCACTGCTCTACACTGAACATATCAAAAAGCTGTATTTTAAAAGGTCACCTAAATTCATCTGCTATTACAAAAAGCACTGGTATGAAGGTGAATACGGCAATCTGGTAGCACAGTGGTTACACACTTGGCAGCTAACTGAAAGAGCAGCAGTTTGAACCCAAAGGCAGTCTGCTACTGTAAAGATTACAGCCTTGGAAATCCTATGGGGCAGTTTTACTCTGTCTTATAGCATCACTACAAGTCAGAATTGCCTTGATGGCAACAGGTTTTGGTTTACGAAGGTGAGTGCTCAAAACTCTTGGACCTTGATGGTTCAAACTTCTCCCCTTTACACTTCCCAGCTTGGGTCACCAGTTGCTGTGGAGCTGACTCCATAGAGCTGTGTGTCAGAGTACAAATGTGCTCCACAATGTTTTTAATGGATAATTTTTTCAGAAGTAGATCCTCAGGCTTGGCTTCTGAGGTACCTCTGGGTAGACTCGAACCTCTCACTTTCTGGTTAGTAGCCAAATGTGTTAACTGTTTGCAACATGCAGGGACAAATGCCTCTGTATTTACAAAACAGAATAAAATACTTTTGTCTTTTTAAATTTTGCAAAGCATACAGCAAATGAACTTAATTTAATATATGTTCAACTCCTAACTAGGCATAATGTTTTCTAGACTAACACTGAATAATTAAAACAGAAAGAGAGAGAATGTCTGTGGAAAACAAACTAAGTAAAGAGATGCACACACACACAATATCTACCTATGTATACATACAGATTTGCTACACTGAACACATAAAAAAGTTGTGTTTTAAAAGGTCACCAAATTAATCTATTACAATATATCATATATCACATATCTATATCTACTTCTGTGAAGACATGCCTCGGAAACCCAAGGAGGGGTTGTTATGAGTTGAGTGGAGTCCATGGCAGTGAGTTTTAGTTACACACACACACACACACACATACACATACATAAAATCTACATATATAATTTTCTCCCCTTACACACTCATTCCTGGGTTGAAATGTAAATGTAACGCCATCCCTACATCATGAATCCTTTAAGTCCGTTTATGTGAAACACTCAAATGCTTCTAGGTGCCTCATTTTCTGGAGTAGCCAGGGCTCAACCATGGACTCACTGTTAAATATATTTGACTTCAAAGTGGGTAGTCATAGTAAGGCTGTCAGCACTCCCTAAGGTATTTTTTCTTCTTCTTTCTATTTCTCTTCTAGTCTCAAAATAGCACAAACACACATAGAAAGAAAGCTGCTGCTTGGTAAATTGGGCACTTTTGGGTAGACTGCTCTAGTTGGGGGAGAAAAGGCAAAGGGGTGGTGATGTGGGCTATTTTCACAACACTGCCTTAAATATGTTTGCTATAGCTCTAGGAGTTGGAGGTATAACTGTAAGTAGCAGCTGGTAACAGTGGAAATGGCCTCTTTTCTCCAACACTAAAAAGAAGTCATCACTCATCTATCCTGTCCATCCATAAGATGAATTCTAAAGTTAGGATGGAAAAGGAAGGCATTAAAAATATTTGAGTATGGCACGCAAGTAGCTCCTCCTTATATAGTTCATGAGAAGTTAGCATGAATTTCAAACCAAGGAGGAAAAAGCACCAAAAAATATGAACACACACATGAAAAAGCTCTTGAAGAAAACTGAGCAAAGTCAAATGTTGGCATCCTTTGGCAAATAAAGAGGGGATGTGGGTCCTAGGAATAGGAAAATTCACTTTGCACTTGATTTAGTTTTTAAAAGAAAATATCTAAATAATAAGAATGGTTCATGAGTTATTTTAATTTTTATAAAAATCAATTTTAAAATAAAGGCATGCTAGAAAGTTTTATGAGATTTAAAAGTTACAAGCATAAATACATAGCAGATTCCAAACCAAACTTACTGCCATTGAGTTGGTCCTGACTCATAGCAACCCCCCCTTGGGTTTCTGAAGCAGTATCTCTACAGAAGTAGATTGCTCAATCTTCCTTCCGAGGAGTGGCTGGTGGGTTTGAACTGCCAGCTTTATGGTTAGCAGTCAAATGCCTTAGGCACTGGGCTACCAGGCCCTGATACAGCAGATTATATACTCAAATATGGAGAATAAGGCACATCAGAAGCTGTCTTCTTTCATATTGCATTGAAACATCCTGAATATTTTAAGGACATTATAATCTTCAAAATTTTACACCAAAGCAGTACTCATTATGAGTACTGCACACATTTTTGCTATTCTTCACCACTGTCATTTAACAAAGCTTTTGAATTCAAAAGAAAAGGTTAATTTTTAAAAAAAATCTTGAAGTATGATCAAGAATTCTAAACTAAAAAGATAACACTACCTTATATAAGCAAAAAAACCAAACTCACTGCTGCGGAGTCGATATCAACTCACAGCAACCCCTCTTTGGGTTTCCGAGGTGGTATGTACAGAAGTAGATTGCCCAGTCTTCCTTTTGAGGAATGGCTGGTGGGACTGAACCACCAGCCTTCTGGTTAGCAGTCAAATGCCTTAGGGACTGCGCCACCACAGCTCCCACTTTACTATATAGTTTTTAAAATTATTATACTTCTGAGAAATACATTAAGTTGGGTGCTGAGCAGGCAGATACCAGACACCATAATATTCACTGGGTGTGGAGGTTGCCTCCTAGTAGTATGGTACTAATAATTGAAATGAGAAATCTTTTAAAACTGTTTGGGCTCAGGTTTCTCAAACGAACAGGAAACATAGTTTTAAGAAGAAAAAAAGAGGCTGCATGAAGTACAAAGCAAAAGCAAACTTTTTAGAAAATGAAAAATGGCATGGAGATTATTCTGATCTTTATCTCCTCTGCATTATAGACTCATTGCTGCCACATGTTAAACACTTTGATGTGGACATTAGTGCACATCGCTTCAAGACACAAACCATGGTTTTACTAGGATATTTATCAGTTGACTCACCTTCTAGGTAACAAAGAAAAGGTAAAACTGGACTACCTCCAGGTCAATCCAGTGGGCCCTTATTGTTAGCCTGTGATGAGCCATCCCACAGTTCTGGCTCTTAAAAGGAATGGACTTGGTAGGGCTGCAATCTGCTTCAACCCCATCCCTACTTTTATAGTAAATTATTTGGGACAAATCACTTAATCATACTGATCCTCAACGGAAAAGCTTTAATCATATATAATCTCAGCACATGAACACAGAAAATACTCAACAATGTTAACCATTTCCTAGGGGATAGATAAGAAGGCAGAAAAGACAGTCTTGCAAGGTTTCTTGGCAGCGCAAAGTAGTTAAAAGATTTGCTTTGGTGCTTTTTTTTTTAATTAAATATCTCTTTACTCCTAAGAGAGAATATATCTTCCCTCAGCAGCTCAAGTAAATTTGTCTCCCTTTTCAGAACTCATAATGTGAAGTATTTAGCACTTTCTCTTGCTTTGTACAGTTACATTTTCATAGTATGAAATTTTGTTATTTTAACCAGATTACCACTCCTCCAATAGACTTCTTTTTATATATATTGCCTAGTCCAGGGCCTCGCTCACTGCAAGTAGCAATAAACATTTGTTGACTGATACAGCACCAAGTGGGGTGCACAGTGGGTGCAAGTGGGTGCTCCCAGTGACAGTGGTTTTAAAAGGCAGAGGCCTCTTCCCGCTAAATGATCCTGGGGAGGTGTCCTTCCAAAGCTACACATTTTCTTTTTGTCATCCCGCGCAACGAGATTTCTCTTCCCATTCTGGGGAATGGATCTGTCATATTTACAGGTATGGTGTGAGTACACGCAAAAAACCAAGTAGTACAACTGAGGCCACCGGGGCGGCGACGGCGGCGCAGCAGCCACACCCACTCGGCTGCGGCGGCGTCTCTAGCCCGCAGAAGGCGGGCCCGCCAGGTCTCTGGGCACCGCCCCCTCATCGACTTCTCTGGGGAAGGCTCCTACCCCGGGACTCTGGACACAGGCTGGGCAGGCCGGGTGGGGGCGGGCGAGCCGGCTGCTCGTAGCTCCCGCCCTTGCACGTGGGATGCTGCAGGGGATAAGCCCCTGGGAGGGGAGAGGGGGAGGCCAGGGCCCGAAGGAGCCTGCGGCCTGAGGACACAACGAGGTAAATAATCCGGCGCTGATACCGCGGCCGCCAACCCCCACCCCATGCCTCCCGGCTCCTAGGACCCAGCGAGAGGCGGAGCTCCGTGGGGGCCGAGCCGGCCCTTCCCTGCCGAGTCCTCTGCCCCACGAAAGTCCCCGTCCCCCGTCACCACTCACGGTGCTTGCCGCCGCCGCCGCTGCCGCCGCTCGGGTAGCTCAAAAGAAGGAAGGGCAGAGGGGAGCTCGGCGACGGCGGGGTCCTCCAGGCGCGCTGCGGCGGTGGGCGCGCTGCAAAGCCGGCGCCTCCATCGCTGGGGTAGAGCAGGAAGAAGGGGGCGGCTACCGGAGAGTCGGGCTCCGACTGCCCAGCGGGAGAGCCCAGCGGCGGTCGTGCCTCGCCCTCTCGGTCCGCGCCCCTGGCTGAAGCACAGCGCGGCTCCTCTGGCTGCCGCTCTCCGCCCCTCGCCTGTTCCTCGCTGGAACTTTCCGCGCCGGCGCTGGGCGGCGACGGGGTCTCAGCCATGCTCGGTGTTTCCTTAGCCGCCGCCTCCGACTCACTCCCGGGCCTGACCGGGGGAGCAGAGGTCACGCCGAGGAGCCGCCGCCCCGTCCCGTCCGCGGGGCCGCCGCCACCTTCTCGGCCACGGGCCCGCGTCTGAACTCCGCCGCTCAGTCCACAGCCCGCTTGCCCGGGGTTCGAGCCAGCTGGAGGGCCAGCCCCGCCCGACGGCGCGGCCTCCCAACCAGCAGCCTCCTCTGGATTGCCCCTCCCGCCCCGGCCCCCTGCTTGCGAATTGGCTCCCCTAGGGGGCAGTGTCCTCTTTTTCCCACTTCCCCACCTTCCGTTTCCCTCCCGCTGCCGATTCCTTCCTGATCCAAGGGAGAAGACCGTGCCCTGTGCCGCGTCCTTACCAGCCCCTGGCATGGCCATCTTAAACTGTCAGTTGTGTTTGTTTTGTATGTAATTGTCTAACTTCATCAATAGCATGAAAGCACAAAGATCTGGGTTGAAGAAAAGGCAAAAGCTAATTTTAAAAACGACACACCCCACCTCCGTGTATTAAACTACAATTTGCCTTTCACACATTGGAACTTCAACCGATGATTCACGGTTTTGATTCATGAGCTTTTTGTGTGAGAAACCAGAGGTAGTTGTCGTCTCTCCGCCACCTCTTTTGTTCTCTGTCATGTGCACGGTATAAAAATCTTGTATTTGCTTTCACTTCAACTCCCTGGTTTTCCAGTGCTCCGGGTGTGCATGAGTGCATTTTAAGCCAAACAACTTATAAGACAAGTGTCTGCTGAAGGTAAGCAGTTTTCACTTTCATCGGTGTTTATGCCTTGCTAGTAATTGGCCACTGTTGCTTTATTTTGAATATTTGAATCAATGATTACTGATCCGGTAATTCCCTTAACGAAACATTCCTATCTTTAAGACAATTTCCAGTTATTATTGCTGTTTTTACAGGTATTCTGGTGGCACGGTGCCTAAGCATTTGACTGCTAACCAGAAGGTTGGCTGTTCAAACCCACCACCTGCTCTGTGGAAGGAAGATGGGGCAATGTACTTCTGTAAAGATTTACCACCTCAGAAACCCAATGGTGGTCGCTGTGTGGTGGAATCAACTGGATGGCAGTTTTTTTGTTTGTTTGTTGTTATTCTTTACCCTGGTTCTGTGAACGTGACTCCATACTTCCTACCCTTGTGTTCAGGTTGCAAAATGCTGGCAAAGAATCCACATTAACTCAATTAAAAATCACTCAATTAAAAATCAGTTTGCCCATCTGCTTTAGACTCTTTCTATGCACTTTCTGTAGAGGAAGTTACAGTTAATGGAAAGGAAAATAAAACGTTTTTTATTGTTGTCTTTATTCTCTGTAAATTACTTGTGAAGTAACCACCAGAAGTTACCAGGAAATGTCTAATATTATCCTTCACCAAGTCTTTTAACACAAGAAATATTAAAATGGGAGACACTAAGCGGTTTCTGGTATTTTCAGTTTCTGACATTTCACCGACCTGTTGATCCCAGCCTTAGTGCTTACTCCAGTTATTTATCCTCTCTGAGCCTGATTTCCTCTTCTGTAAAATGAAGATCATATTACTTTCAGAGATATTATGAAGGTTAAATAAATATAAGTAACACCTTTACAACAGGGTCTGGCATAGAGTCAATCAGTTACTTAATTTTTATTAGCTATTGTATATGGCAAAATAGCTAGCATGTAACTTTAATAAAAACAAATTGAGGAAAAAAAAATTTTGAACTGTCTTCAGCATTTGGAGGTTTGTTGGGTCTTTTCATTTCAGTCTTGGTGAAGGTGTGTTGGTAAAAACATATGTATGTTTTTACTTGCCTTTTAAGAATTGCAAACTGTATTCTACCTTGAAGAGAAAACCTACAAATTTCCAGATATATGATTTTTCTCACAACTGGACCAATAAGTAACATCATGATAAATGGAGAAAATATTGAAGTTGTCAAGGATTCATTTCATTTGGATTCACAATCAGTGCACATGGAAGCAGCGGTCAAGCAATCAAATGACATACTGCACTAGGCAAATGTGCTGTAAAAGGCGTCTTTACGGTGTTAAAAAAGAGATGCACCTGACCCAAGCCAAGGTATTTTCAATTGCCTCGTGTGCATGCAGAAGCTGGAAGACCAAATGATTGATGCCTTTGAATTATGGTGTTGGTGAAGAATATTAAATACGGTGCTGGAAGAACTGCCAGAAGAATGAACAAATCTGTCTTGGAAGAAGTATAGCCAAGATGCTATTTAGAAACGAGGATAGGAGACTTTATCCCACATACTTTGGACATGTTATCAGGAGGGACCAATCTCTGGAGAGGGACATCATGCTTGATAAAGTAGAGGATCAGGGAAAAAGAGAAAAGTCCTCGACAAGGTAGATTGACACAGTGGTTGCAAGAGTGGGCTCAAACATAGCAATAGTTGTGAGGAGGTGCAGCACCAGGCAATATTTTGGGAAAACAGAACAACTCGTTGGCACTAAGAGCAACAACAAATCCTGTGGTTGTAACTCCTGCTCGTAATGGATCTCTTACTATGTTTTTGCATGCAGACATTTCTAAGGATGATTATATTTCTGTCAGGTTTCTTCACAGAGATGTTTTACAAGAATATATACTTATCCCATTGTAGGTAGAGGAAACGAGAGTGGTAGGGCCAATATCACACTTCTTACAAATTATTCTCAAGAAAGGACTATAATCAGCCAAAGAACTCACCAAGTCAACAACGTATGAAATGCTGTATAGTCTAAATTGCCACTTTTCTCATTTCTTGTTAGTCAAGATACTTATACGAATATAAATATTGACGGCTCTGGAATCTTGTAGTGTATTGGCTCTTTTATGCCTCTCCACTTTTAAAAACAATTCTACTCATGCTTTATGTCATTAAGTGGTAGTGAAATGAGTACAGTAAATCAGCTGAAATAGGAATCCTTTAAAATTTACAGACAAGGCTATTTATGAGCTTTCCCCTTAAAGGTGGATGGTACTCCAAGTTCCTAGTTTCTTATGCTTTCAGTGTTTGGATCAATAAGTTAATCACAGCTCTGCACAATATCTAATGACATAAAAGGCTGATTCAGCTGCTACACACATTTGGGGAAGCCAAGATTATAAACAGGCTTAAACATGTTACTCCTTCTTGAAAATGCATGGAGCATTGTGTTAGACTGGGTTCTTTAGAGAAACAAAACCAATAAAGCTTATATATATGAGAGAGAAAGGGAAATTTATCTTGGGAAAATGGCTCACACACTTAGAAAAAGCTGGCAAGTCCATGCTGGCAGCTGGTGGTAGTTACTCCCCATGATGACACTGGCAGTCAACTCCAAGGCGGGATCTACCACAGGCAGCTGAGTAGCTACCTTTGGGATGTGGTCTGCTTCCCGTATATAAGAAGCAGCTTTGGGAATGGTCTTGAGCTTATGGCACGCTTGGATCTTGCATGTAGCTGTGTCGTTGTTCAGCAGCCTGTCATGCTCTGCCAACCTGGAGACTTAAAATGGACTTGAATTAATGGTCTGCTGTGTGGTTTGGTAACATCGGGACTGTTCCTTTTTACTTGTCAACCTTGGCCTTGGCAGCCTCAGCAACCAGCAGCTGAGTGAAAAAAAGCCACTAGCTTTTTTTCAGTGGGCTGGGAGCTGGAGGCAGAGCTGAAGCCCAAGGTAGAGGGGCTTTCACCCAGCCCCTAGAGCTTGGCACTTTGAACTTGGAATTAAAACCTCCAGTAAGAATAAACTCCTGTTTGTTAAGGCCATCCATTTGTGGTATATTTTTGCAGAGCTGCACTTGTTGTTGTTGTGTGCCGTCAAGTCGGCCCCGACTCATAGCGACCCCTCCTTGGGTTTCCGAGGCAGTATCACTACGGAAGTAGGATTGCCCAACCTTCCTTCCAAGGAGTGGCTGGTGGGTTTGAACCGCCAGCCTTCTGGTTAGCAGTCAAGTGCTTTAGCCACTATGCTACCAGAGCTCCTAGAGCTGCACTAGGTAACCTGAATAAGAATCTGCCCATGCTGTTGTAATGAAATCCAAGCACAATAATTCAGAATAAAGCTTTATTAATTTTCTTGTGAAATAAAATAGCAGATGCGTTTTAACTCTTATCTACATGTTAATTTCAGCTATCCATGTTTGCTATGAAATGCTTTGATAATCTTAAGGATGGATACTTTGCTATGAAATGCTTTGATAATCTTAAGGATGGACACTTAGAATACATCACAAAACTTTATTTAGAGGTCAGAGTTATGGATGATAATGTACTTGTAGCATAATTTCTTAGGAGCTCTGGTAGCATAGTGCCTATGGCACTATACTGCTAACCAGAAGGCTGGTGGTTCAAACTCACCAGCTGCTCCTCAGAAGGAAAGTTGGGCAATCTACTCTTGTAGTGATACTGCCTCGGAAACCCAAGGAGGGGTTGCTATGAGTCAGGTCTGACTCAACAGCACTTAACAACAACAAACATAATTTCTTAGGACTGTGATCAGAGAAAGATACTTGGGAAGGGTGGATATTCTTTTCAGTATAGTATGTATGCTCATGATTCTAAAATAATGTTTTTATTTTTATTTTTTTTTTTGAGCCCACATTGTGTAGTACTTGGGAAAAGTCTTACATGAAAACAAGACAATTTCTTAAGACTTCATGTTAAGATGATTTAAATGCAGGTATTTAGATTAAATACTGATGAAGATCAAAGACTTCTGTATGGATTATAAGTCAACATAAAACAAAAAAATCTTCAAAACTGGACCAATAAGTAACACCACAATGAAGTTGTCAAAGATTTCATTTTACTTGGATCCACAGTCAATGCCCATGAAAACAGCAGTGAAGAAATCAAATGACATATTGCATTGGGCAGATGTGCTACAAAAGATCTCTTTAAAGTTTTTAAAAATAAAGATGTCACTTTGAAGACTAAGGTGAGCCTGACCCAAACTATGGTATTTTCAATCACCTCATGTGCATGTAAAAGCTGGACAATGAATAAGGAAGACCAAAGAAGAACTGACGCCTTTGAATTATGGTGTAATTTTTGGCAAAAAAATATTGAATATACCATGGACTGCCAAAAGAATAAACAAATCTGTCTTGGAAGAAGTACAGCCAGAATGCTCCTTAAAAGTAAGGATGGCAAAACTTTACCTTAGGTACCTTGGGCATGTTATCAGGAGGCACCATTCATGTTGGTAAAGCAGAGGGTCTGAAAAAGGAAGACTCTCGACGAGATGTGTTGACACAATGGCTGCAATAGTGGACTCAAACATAGCAACAACTGCGAGAATGGTGTAGACAAGGCAGTGTTTTGTTCTGTTCTACATATGGTCGCTATAAGTCGGAACTGAGTGAGTTAGAACTGACTCAATGGCACCTAATGACAAGAACATAATGTCTTGTTATGAAAGTTGTCATAAGATTCCACTGTTCTTAACTTTTGAATTACTAGGATTTGATGACTATTGCTATTGGTTTATTGACTTATTTTTTCAAGACATTAATTAGGAAAACACTTAGTCAATTTATGCTTCCTCTCTGTGTATACTGTAGATACTCTTACATACAAGCTCTATATTTAGTCTTAAACTATTAATGATGGTTTTCTTTGAATTGTACAAATACGTACTTTTTAAATCTGTATTTGCAAATAGTCTATAACGTGCTACTTTTATGATAGAAAATATACTGAGGGGTTATTTTGATTAATAGTTTTGATAATAACTTTTTAATGAAGATCTATTATCAGCAAAATTGTGTTCCTTGTGTGTTCTGTGGGAAGTAGAATTCAAGTGAATGGTGCAGATGGTTTGGACCCGACTGCTAACCTCAGTGTTCACGGTTTGAACTTACCCAGCAGCACCATGGAAGAAAGGCATGACAGTCTGCCACGAAAATCCTATGGAGCTCAGTTCTATTCTGTAATGAATAGAACAGCCATAAGTTAGAATCAACTCCGCTTTTTTTTTTTTTTTTAACTCTAGGAGAAATTATATTTTGTGTCTATTGGAATGTTTACTGTTTAAGTGCTGTGACTTTACTCAGTTTGTCACAATTCACATGCTCTTTTCCTGAAATTCTTCCTCTTGCTTCCTACATTTCTCTCAAGTGTATCAATTTGTCTGCTTTGCTTTCATTTAAATCTTCATCTTTTCTTGCTTATATTATTGCAAACGACTCGTAGCGGGTCATTCCATTCCAGTTCTATTGGTATACGGCAGTTAAGAGTGAGTATCATGTTTTTTTAGGAGTTCTGGTAGCATAGTGCCTAAGTCATTTGACTGCTAACCAGAAGGCTGGTGGTTCAAACCCACCAGCCACTCCTCGGAAGGAAGATGGGGCAATCTACTTCCATAGTGATACTGCCTCGGAAACCCAAGAAGGGGTCACTATGAGTCGGGTCTGACTCATAGCAACTCTGTTAGGCAGAGAACTCCCCCAATAGGGTTTCCAAGGCTGTAAATCTTTACAGAAGACTGCATTATCTTTCACCTGCAATAATGTTATACTGTTCTTAAAAACCTTGGTTAGCTTCTCCATATCTGGGATAAAATCTAAGCCCCTTAACTATCCAGTGAGTTTTTTCATGATTTAATCCCTCCTTCCATTCTGTTGCTATCTAATTGATTCCTATTCATGGCAACTCCACATGATAGCATGCCTATAAAAATTGTGCCATAGGGTTTCCAACCTGTAATCTTTATGGAAGCAGACTGCCACATCTTTCTCCTGGGCCGTGGCTGGTGGGTTCCAACCACTGACCTATTGGTTAGCAGCTGAGGGTTTAACCACTGTACCACTCTTCCTTTCCATTCTCTTTCTACCTGCCCACACCCTATAAGTACTTCTACTAAAATCTTGTTGCCTTTGGATAAACCTCAACATGTTTGGCCTGCCTTATCTTGCTAACCCCAAATAGATCCTCTATGAGGCCTTCTCTGCCCTCCCTAAAAAAAAACAAAACAAAAACAAATTCACTGCCTTTGACTCAGTTCTGGCTCATTGCGACCCCTTGTTGGGCTTCTGAGGCAGTATCTTTACGGAAGAATGCCCTATCTTCCTTCAGAGGAGTGTGGCTGGTGGGTTTAAACCACCAGCCTTCTGGTTAGCAGTCAAATGCCTTGAGCACTACACCACCAGAGCTCTCTAGAGAATAAAAAGTAAACCCATTGCAGTTGAGTGGATTCTAATTCATGGTGACCCCATGTTTTAAAGAGTAACTGCTTCACAGGGTTTCCACAGGCTGTAATCTTTAACAAAGTGGTTGGAACCCCCAACTTTTAGGTTAGCAGCAAATTGCAAACAGCTTGCACCACACACAAACCCTCTCTGGTAGAGAGCTCCATGCTTTTCTGAGGTCCTAAAAACCATTGCCATCATTCAGCTGGACTCACACCTACCCCTTAGGGCAGAGTAGAACCAGTGTGTACAGTCTCCAAAGCTATACGTCTTTATAGAAGCAGATTGACACCTCTCTTTCTCCCATGGAGTGGTTGGTGGGTTTGAACCACTGGCCTCTTGGTTAGCAGTCAAGTGCTTTAACCCCTGGACCTCCTTAAATGTTTGTTAATGAATTAATGAAGCTTACATTTCCTCATTTTATTCCCAACATTTGTATCTTTAGGCTTCTCTTTTTTTTTTTACAGTGCACAGTAGATTTATTCCTCTACTTGTTCTCAGAGAAGTTGTGGTGAAGCAGTGGTTTAAGTGCTCAATTGCTAACAGAAAGGTGGATGGCTCAAACTCACCAGCTGCTCTGCAGGGGAAAGATGTGTCAGTCTGCTTCCTTGAAGATTACAACCTAGGAAATGCTATGGGGGCAATCCTACTCTGTCCTAAAAGGTCATTATGAGTTGGAATAGACTCCAGGGCAGTGAGTTTGGGTTAATTTTCAGTAGTTCTCAGATCCCTTGTCTACTTCTTCCTCATTCTAAGGTCTTATCAAAACTTTTAAGGAGCTGTGGTGTCATAATGATTAAAGCATTTGGTTGCTAACCAAAAGGGTGGTAGTTTGAACCCACCAGCTGTGCTCCACGGGAGAAAGATGAAGCAGTCTGCTTGCTTCCCTAAAGATTTACAGCCTTGGAAATGGTATAGGGCAGTTTTGACTCTGTCCTAAATAGGGTTGCTATGAGTCAGAATTGGCTTGATGGCAGTAGTGTTAACATAAACACTGATTTCTGTTGTTATTGTTATATACCGTTGATTCGGACCCGAATCATAGTGACCCCTCCTTGGATTTCCGAGGCCGTGTTAACTATGGAAGCAGATTGTCCAACCTTCCTTCCAAGGACCAGCCTTTCTGGTTAGCAGTCAAGTGCCTTAGGCACTATGCTACCAGACATTAGGAGCTCTGAATAGAAAGATGATTCAGAAAAGCTGGACTGAGTATCAATCAATTTTAGGTATAACTTTATATTTTGCTTGTATTTCCCTTTTAGTTTTAGCATGAAGTGGTAAAAACCCGTCCAAAAGTTTTTTCAAGAAATATGAAAATCAGGTGCCAATAAAATTCTTTAGTTCTATTCAGTCATTTAGCTACTTGTATAATCCCCTCCCCCACCCAAGATAAAGTAATCACTGGCCATCTTTAAGGGTAAAAGGAGCATTCCCCAAGTGTAGTGTTCCCTAAGGTCCTGGACTCCTGACTTCAGGGAGTCCAGGAATCTACTTCAGTGCTATGTAAAATTATGTACCCAGGCCAGTATTATTGTTCCAGGGGGGAGAGTCCATTGCTTTCAACAGATCATATGGGACTAATTGGCTCAAAAGGTTAAGAACCAATCCTTGAGGTTTTGTAGTCTTATAGTACCATTATTTCATTTTTTTACTTAACTGCATTCATGCGTGTGTTAATACTAAGAGCAACCTAAAAATCAGTGCGTCCAAAGAAGTTTCCCAAAAATGAGTTCTGTAGATCATCTGCATCAGAATTGTCTGGGGTGCCTGTTAAAAATATGAAAATCTCTAGCCCCACACCAGGCTGGCTGATCAGAATATCTGGACATAGGGCACAGGAATAAGCATTTAAAATTTACCAATTATCCGTAGGCACTCAAGTTTAATCACAGTGATAGAAACAAGGAGAAAATGAAGTCATTCTTCCAGTGGTGGAAATCAGCTTTTTTTTTAAAGTAAGAGTAACTAACATTTACTACCTCACAGGTGTTGTTCTAAATATACAGTAAAACCCACAAAAATCAGAACCTGTGTAGGCGGAAACCTGTTAGAGGAAAACTCAAGTATTTTCCAATAATAGAAAGTGATAGATAAGTGGTAAGATTGTACCATCACAGGCGGAAAACTTGTGAGGCCCAGAAAAATAAGGCAGTCCCCTCAAGTTCCAGCTTTCAAAGGGTTCACTGTGTATGGATTAACAATTCAAAGGGTCCCAATAATCATATATTATCCCATGTGAGAGCTCAGGTGGAGTTGTGGTTAAAGCATTTGGCTGATAACAAAAAGTTCCTTGGTTTGAACTCAGCAGCCCTTCCATGGGAGAAACATGAGGCCGCTTTCTGTAGATTTATGCCTTGGAAACTGTATGGGGCAGTTCTACTGTCCTAGAGGGTCACAATGAGTTGGAGTCAACTCGATGGCAGTGGGTTTTGTTTCTGGTTGGTGAGGAAATTGGGGCACAGAGAGGTTAAGTAAAACAGAGGCACATGGTAAGTGGTGGAATTGGGATTTAACTCAGTTTGGCTCCAGAGGCTAAGATTGTAATTGTTACCTTATATTGCCTTTCAGGCAGCACATTTCACTAGCTTATAATTACTTTCCTCCTGTTTTTTGTTTTATAATTTAATAATTGTTAATTCTTAATACTTACTATCATTTAAAGCCTCACTTTGAAAAAAGTATCAAGCCCCCCCCCCCTTCAAGAATACATAGCTGAAAGAATCAGGAAAATGTATTATTTGCAACATATAGCTCAAGTAACTACATCAAAATTAAAAACCTTGATAATGAAAAAATACATTTTATAGAAAGGTAAAAAACTTAACATAACAAAGCATTAGCAACTTGATTAAACAAACAAAAAATCAGACAATAAGAAAAAAGACAATACTTTAGAGAATTGAGCTAAGGAAATCTACCAAACCAAAACCAAATGCACTGTGTCAAGCTGATTCTCATAGTGACCCTATAGGACAGAGGAGAACTGCCCCATAGGGTTTCCAAGGTGGTATATCTTTATGGAAGCTGACGGCCCGTATTTCTTCTGCAGAGCGGCTGGTGGGTTCAAACTGCTGACCTTTCGGTTAGCAGCCCAATGCTTTAACCAAAGCTCCATCAGGGCTTCTTAAGGAAATCTAAGGGCTGTAAAAATAAGATACTCAATCTTACTAATTAATTGGGGAACTACAAATTAAAATCAGATACAATTTTACACTTGTTGTATTTTTAAAAATTAAGTCTTGACAACATAAATTGTTGTGAGCAGTTGGACAATATTTAGTGAAAGTGAAAATGTACAGACTAGGAACTCAGCAGTTCTATTTCCAAGATTTTTTTTTCTATAGCAACCCTTATATATGTACAGATATGGTCAAAGAACAGTTCACTCTTGAAGTTTGCATGTAAAAGTAAAAAATAGCTGCCAAAACTTAATAGATGTAAAAGTAAAAAAGGAAATAGCTGCCAAAACTTAATAGATGTTATATAGTAACAGGCACTATTCTAAGCACTTTAAATATATTAATTCACTTAATCCTCATAACTACTGTATGAAGTAGGTACTACTACATTTTAGGTGAGAAAACTGAGGAATAGAGAAATCAAACTTGTCCAAAGTCATGGCTACCAAACAATGGAGGTGCATTAGGAACCCAGGTAATCTTAACTGGAGTGCATTGTTAACTACTACTATATTGTTTCTGAGGTAGATGTAACAGCATCATACAGGTGAATGAAATGAAACTTATGCTCAAGTAATTAATTCAAAATCGTCCTGGGAAATTAACTCCCAGACTTGCACTTTTTCTACTGTATTAGAAGAGGAAGTATAGAATACAGCTCTGAAGCCAAAAAGGCTGGGTTGGAATCCTGTCTCTGCCATTTTACAGTCATTTGATCCTGGGAAAGTGACTTACTTCACTTTGCCAATTTCCTCATCTTTAAAATATGGATAACAATAGAATTTACCACACAGGGTTGTTGTAAGGAATAAGGAAGTCAGTCAGCATATTAAAAACTAAACCAAACTCACTGCCGTTGACTCGATCCTGCTCATAGCAATCCCTTCTTGGGTTTCCAAGGCAGTATCTCTACAGAAGTCGATTGCCCATTCTTCCTTCGGAGGAGTGGCTGGTGGGTTTGAACCACCAGCCTTCTGGTTAACAGTCAAATGCCTTAGGCACTACTCCACCAGAGCTCCTGAGTCAGCATATAGTGCTTAATATATATGCATGTGACAGCTGCACAATCAATAAGGACGACCAAAGAAGAGTTGATGCTTTTGAGTTGTGGTGCTGGTGAAGAATACTGAACATACCACGGACTGCCAAAAGAACTAACAAATCTGTCCTGGAAGAAGTGTAGCTGGAATGCTTCTTGGAAGCGAGAATGGCCAGACTCCATCTCACCTACATTGATCATGTTGTAAGAAGGGATCATTCCCTGGAGAAGGATATCATGCTTGGTAAAGTGGAGGGTCAACAAAAAAGGACAAGCCCTCTATGAGATGGATTGACACAGTGGCTGCAACAATGGGCTCAGGTATAGCAAGGATCATGGGGCTGCCGCAGGACTGGGCAGTGTTTCGTTCTGTTGTACATAGAGCTGCTGAGTCAGAGCTGACTCTATGGCACCTAACAAGAGTGCTTTCTAAGCACCTATTAAATGTTAGCATTTATTTCCAACCTTTTTTGTTCATAAGAAAACAAAAGATAATTTGGCATGTGTACCACTCTGAGAAAGCAGCTATAGCCCAGAGGTTGAAGAGAATGAATGCTCAAATGAAGCCAGCTTGGATACAAATCCCAAGCATGTGTCCTTGACGGGAGCTCTGGTGGCGTAGTGCCTAAGGCATTTGACTGCTAGCCAGATGGCTGGAAGTTCAAACCCACCAACCACTCCTCGGAAGAAAGGTTGGGCAATCCACTTCTGTAGTGATACTGCCTCAGAAATCTGAGGGGCCACTATGAGTCACATCTGACTTGACGGCAGTAAGTTTGGTTTTGTTTTTGTATGTCCTTGACAAAGTCAACCTCTCTGTGCTTCAGCATCCTCATCTGTGATACGGACAACACTGTCATTTCACAAGTTATTTTAAGGATTAAATAAGGTAATACACAATTGTTACCTGGGAAATGTGTAATAAATATTAACCACTGATCATCTCTCCAACAGTGGTATTTCCGTTTATTTACAATCAGTAACAAACTTCTTTTGTGCTCTCCTTCACCCAGCCCTCTTATTTTCTTCTCTGGCATAATAGTCATCCTAAGTATTTTTAAGTTCACCATGTCACCATGATCCTCGTGTAAAAATACCAGAGAAACTGTAAGGAAAACGTAATTTTGTCACCACTTGAAGTTGCCACTTACCTTGTGGTGTTGTTATGTGCCGTGGAGTCGGACCTGACTCATAGTGACCCCTCCTTGGGTTTCCGAGGCAGTATCACTACGGAAGTAGACTGCCCCATCGTCCTTCCAAGGAGTGGCGGCTGGTGGGTTTGAACCGCCAACCTTCTGGTTAGCAATCAAGTGCCTTAGGCACTATGCTACCACAGCTCCTTACCTTGTAGTTGTTGTTATGTGCCGTCGAGTCGGCCCCGACTCATAGCGACCCCTCCTTGGGTTTCCGAGGCAGTATCACTACGGAAGTAGGATTGCCCAGCCCTCCTTCCGAGGAGTGGCTGGTGGGTAATCATACCAAATTTTCAGCAAGTGGAGTGTATGTACAAACCAACTATTCTAAGTTACCAGTACAAAAAGAAAAATAGAATTTTTACCTTATTTACATTATAGACTATTAACCAAAGCTCTTCTTCAATTTTAAGCTTTTACTACACAAAATGTAAAAAAAAAAAGAAAAAAAAATCCATTATATTAAACCTGTATATTAACCAGTATCCTACCCAGATTATGGTTAGCTGAGTGAAATGTTACAATTACTTTACATACTATCTTACAAATAACATCCAATGGTATATTCACTTCAGTTTATGTGAAAAGCAGAAAAAGTGTTTTAAGTTTGATTTCTACTCTACAACTAGCATTGAAAATTTTCTAAGCTAATATTAGAGAACTTTACAAAACTTTTCCCAAGTACCTTTATATTGCTTCCACAGTTCTTAGTATGACATTAAGGTAAGACAAAGAAATTGTGCAATAACCCAACCAAGTTTCTCTGATAAAAATTTTTGAAATTTAAGCTTAAGTATTATATACAAATACAAGCACTTTACTCGTTAAGAAAACTTATTTATTCAAAATTGCCAAAAATCTTAAGCAAAAATTTTCATTTAAGTTTAATGCTCTTTTTAACTCCTGCACGGATGCCAGATAATTCACCACTGTAACGTTGCTCTTCTCTGCGTACTTCACGAACTTGGCCTCTTCTGCGAATTTTGGCTCTTCTGAACTTCTCCCGGTGTTTCACTCTGGGATTTCGATCAATCTTCTTTCTCCTAGGTGTAAGTCCTCTATTTTTAGCAATCTGATAGGTAATGGCTCTCTTTGCATTTTGATCTTCAAGAGCCTGTTCTTCAGTGCTTTCTTCTTTCTTCCTCTTCAACTTTTGTCCCTCTTCTATTTCCTTACAGTATTTCAGGGCAGCTTCCTTAACAAAATTAGAATCATCAGAAAGCTCTGTAACATCAGAAGTAGCAGCAGAAGTCTCTGAAACAGACTTTGGCTTGGCCTTGGTGGATTTTACTTTGAAATTAAATTCTTTCTTTCCAGTACCATCTTTAAGTTTAAGTAGATGACGAATTTCAGAGGACAGCCTCTGATCCACAAATGACAGCTTGTTGATCAAATTTCTGTAGGTAACAAGCCTTTCTATGACAGGATGTCCATGTGCAGGAACTCTCCTAGCTTTCAGGATCAAATAAAAACTAATGTTGGAACAGTAGTTCAAGTAGAGGTTGTACTTGGTCCTCAAGTATTGGCTTCCTTTTCCTGGTGGAATGATTCCTTGCTCCACCAACCTTAGCAATGGCTCCAACTCATCCTTCAACTCTGTCAATTTGCCTTTCAAGTCTTCTATCAACTCCAAGAGCTCTGGTGATTCCTTCCGCAGCATTTTCAGCTTCTCTTTCACCGAAACTTTCGTTAAATCCTTCACAACCTGTGTCCCGACCTCATCTACCTGGGGCGACGGTTTTGCAAAAGCCTCCACCCAAGTGACTCCAAAATCATCCTCTTGAAGAGCTTGAGTTAGCCGCCGTTGGATGATCTGTGCTTCCTCTTCCTCCTCTCTTTCTTCCTCCTCTATTTCTTGTTGACTCTGGCGGCCTCGGGACTTGGGGCTATAGTCCGTGTCATAATAAAGTTTCTTCCTCTGACCCCACGACAAACTGGGATCCACAGAGGCCTCAGTCTCGCTCTGCATGGAGCTTCCACCATCATCATCACTTTCATCCTCCTCACCCCCAACACTTTCACCATCTTCATCGTCCTCATCGTCAATATCTAGGCCTAGTACCTCCTCCTCTTCATCGCCATCCTCCTCCTCGTCCCCACTGTCTACTTCATTCCAGCCCTTAGTCAAGACAGCCCGGGATCGTGCCTCATGGAAATCATCTACCTGGTCTTGGTAGTAGCTGGAGTCCCCGGGTGAAGGTGGCAATTCGGCGTCGTCGTCTTTTTCGTCCGCCGGGCTGCGTCCCGAATTGGCCCGTACAGTTGCCCACTTGGCCGCTGCGCGCCGCCGGGATCTCCCAACCATGGCTCCTCACACGCGGTATCAGGTACTACACCGATGCCGAGTTTCGACCACCTCTGACCTTGGCGCACACACTACACGCTTCAGCAACACGCCGTGTGCTCGCCTACCATGCGATTTGTCAGGCGCTCTAGTCGGCTACTGGAACTTCCGAATTCTTCCGCCTCCCAGGATGCTCTCTGTGTGGAGTGAGAACCACGAATTCCGCTTGGTCCCGTAGGCCTACTCAAATTAACAGCACCTCCTTTTCTTTTACTGTGCCTTTAACTACAATTCCTTCCGGTGAATCAAAACCCTCCGTCAAGGAACCATAGGAGGAGGAAGTTCCGTTCCGCAGAGTCCTTTCCGGAGATGTCCGTTCTTATTCTCGCGAGCCTGGGCGTGGTTTGGGGGTAGGGGTGGGATAACAGCGGAATCGCAAGGTGACACAGCTGCGGCCGGTAGATGGCGCGCTACCACTACTACTAGGCGCGGCCCGGGGGAGGAGGGAGTGGTCCAGTGAGTTGTACTGTGAGTGTATGGGGATTTCCCGCCTGTCAGCAGCGAGCCATGCTATATGTAATTTACCTGCTTATTGGTTTTGTCGTCTTCTGTCAGTCTTGAAGGGAGCTTTTGTGGCGCTGTGGTTAAAAAGATTCGCGGTTTGAACGTACTGGCACTTCTGCGGGAGGAAGCTGAGGCAGTCGGCTTCCGTTAAGATTTACAGCCTTGAAAACCGTGGGGCAGTTATACCATGTACTGTAGGGTCGCTGTGAATGGGAATCAACTTAATTGCAGTGGCTTTGGTTTGGTATGGTCCTGACAGTAGTCAGGTTATTTTTCTGTCCTGCAACATCCAGCTATTTCATTTCTGTGCACAACTACCCGAGGCCGCGACGGCGTCGCTGGACCAGAGATAATCCAGGCTTTGGCGTTTGGGTGTGACCGCTTGTGGGACCTTGGGATGGTGTGAGCTCATCTTCAGCTCCCTGTCCTTATGACTCGGCAACACCAGGGGATTTGTATTACTTAGGTGTCCCCGAGGGGGTGACGGAAACAGAGCTCCACTCTATGGTTTGACTCTTCACAGTGAACCCAAGGGAGCTGCAGGGATTGGTCCCCCAGAAAAAGGGGAAAGCACCATGATTTCTTTTTCATTAGAAAAGGTTCTTTTTCAAGATATTTGGGAAATGACATATTTTACTTTTCAGAAGCAGATCCTTTATTCACTCCTGAACGTTTATTAATCATCAAACACGTGATGGTGAGCAAAAGCAGATTCCTTTCCTGTTCTTGTGGAGCTTGTGGAGTAGCGAGGGAGACGTGTAAATCAAATAATCTCACACAGTTATGCCAAATTATAACTGAGTTAACCACTTGCCATGTAGTTCAGTGTGGTGCACGGCGATCCCCGTGTGTCAGTGTAGAATTGTGCTCCCTAGGGGTTTCAATGGCTGATTTTTTTGGATTTAGATTATCTGGCCCCCCTCTTCTCCCCATGGACTTGAACACCCAGCCTTCCGGTTAGCAGCTAAGCTTCTTGTCCGTTTACATCACTCAAGGACTCCATAATTGGGACAAGTGTTGTGAATACATAGACTAACACATTCTGCGTTTGCCCTCCTTCAGCCGCTGAAAACACTCAACAAATCTTTGATATCACTGCTTTTATGCTTAGAAAGGATTTAGTACTACCTCTCTTTCTCTTCTCGGAGAATTTCTACTGCTTTCAAGAGACTGCTTGATCTCTTGATCAAATTAAGGAAGTGTCATTAACTCTCTTAGTTGTCTTTTCTTCAGTGCTTCTATAGCAGTTAAGAAGCTCTAGTGGTATAGTGCCTAAGGCATCTGACTGCTAAACAGAAAGTTGTTGTTTCAAACCCACCAGCCACTCTGCAGAAGGAGGACTGGGCAATCTACTTCGGTAAAGATTTACCAACTTGGAAACCCAAAGAGGGTCACTATGAGTGGGAATCTACTAGATGGCAGTGGGTTTGGTTTTTGGTTTTTCTATATCAGTTAGTAGCTTTTACAGTAACTGATATTTCAAGCACCGGAACAGTGACTGGCATGGAGTAGGTGTTCAATCAATAGTTGCTTAATGAGTAAGTATTAAATTTACAGTATTTGACTACTTGTCTAAGGTACTACATAAAACTGAGTGAATGAAGGATGACACATGTTGCAAATATCTCTGAGGGTGGTAACCAGAAAGGGAATGGATTTCAGAAATCCTTAATTCCAACTGTTTTTATTTTGTGCTTGTGGAAATAGAGACTTGAGGAGATTACAAGAACAAATCTGGTACAAAAACAAGGGGCAAGGCTCAAAAGCATGCTTCCACACTTAGCTATTACCAGTCCATTTCTTTTTAAATGTGAACGTTTCGGATTTTTCCCAAAGGGTAGGTTATGCTGGGTGGGTGAAAGAAATCTTGAGCACAGATTAAGCAAATTATTTGAGAAAGTTGTGTGTGTGGGTGTTGGGGTAGGGGGAATTGTGGTGGTGGCAGTAATAGTAAGGGAAAGATTAGTTAAATTTGTCTTTACAAGTATGACTGTGGCTAGAGTATGAAAAGATTGTCCTGTAATCTTGGAGCAATTCAAGTTGTAATTTTTAAGATATTACATATGGTAGCATCAGGAATTTTTAAAAAGTGATATATTTGAATTAATGTAATGGAGAAGTTCATGGAGCCTTTTTGACTGAAACTAAATGAATTAAACTAATTTCTTGCTGAATTAAACTGGTCTTTTTAGTTGCCTGCCTGTTTGAGACTTTATGTTTACTTAGCTACATTCAACCTTACCAACTCACAGTTTTCACAGTCTGTTGTCATGTGGCCTTGTTAATTGTTGGAAGCTGTAAAAACTAAGAAGTAATTTCTCTCTGTGGCTAACCCAAGATGTGAAAGAAAGGAACTCTAAGGAAGAGAATCCTGACACAGCTGTTTTCTGTATAAAATGGGCCAAGAAATGTTTCTTCATGACAAGGATGTAATAAAGAGAATTATTTTGAAAGGGCCCTGGAGACAGCCTTATCTAAAGTCTCCCAGACAATGTAAAGGGTTTTTGTTTTAACAAACTGCTTCTGGGAAATGAGGTTTGGGCATCAAGATAGTTATTGCAAAATTCTTGTGATATCTGATTAAAACTGTTTAAACATCAACCAGTGGTGTTTTATAATTCCACGTAAAGGATATGTGACTGAAAACCTGTGTAATTAGTTCCTGAAATTAATTACTGTAAGCCTCTGTACTCAATTATCCAATAGAAGTCCAATCTCCACCCATAACCCATCCTCCTTGTGACCTCAACCAAGACTAACTAATCAAACGACTGTATTATAATTTCTTTATTTCCCAGACTATTTCTGTCTTTGATAGAAGCTCTTTAGTTGGTGTCATCATTTCTCACCTATGTGAGCTGGTGTCTGCCTGCATTTGAATATATGTCCCCCCCCCCTTTTTTTTTCCTGAATGAGTCCTCTTAGTCTCATTTTAAGGACTGAGTGGTTATTTTTTTTTTTCCCCTGGGGTGGGGGGAGCTACAAAACTAAACTATATTTTCAAGATACATAAACTTATCTTAAGCATTTTAAAGCCATCACAAGATATTTTTTGTTGTTAGGTGCCATTGAGTCGTTTCTGACTCATAACGACCCCATGCACAGCAGAATGAAACACTGCCCGATCCCATGCCAGCTCCATGATCCCTACTATTACTTGAGCCCATCATCGCAGCCACCGTGTCAATCCATCTCGTTGAAGGCCTCCCCCTCTTTTGTCGACCCTCCACACTACCAAGCATGACATC